>NC_051434.1:7176883-7366267 GCF_001649575.2 Kryptolebias marmoratus
ACAAAACAGTGGCAAAAAGGTCAAGGTTCTAAATTTTTAAACCTGATAATGGCTTCAACTTCAAAACACGATTTTTAATTTATTTTTCTGTTTGTTTCCACATTTAAAATGCTACATTGGAACTTTTGAAAACTGAAATTAGAGTTAAAATCAAATAAGAAGTCTACATCTTCTTCACTCGACATTCCAGTTTATTTTGATATAAGATTTTAATTTGGTCTCAAAGCAAAAAGACAAAATAATCCGCCCCGTGACTGTGCTAGACAGTAAAGATATATTAAGTATGATTAAAGATATCAAGGTATCCCACACACAACTGTGTTTGAATATCAGTCCAGCTCTGCAGTCAGGTTTATTACAGAAAAAGCAGATTTAATTATCTGCACAAAACATCCCTCCCTTTGTCCCAATGCAAGTATAGAAATGATCTACAATCATACACATGCAGCCTCCCCGAATAAACAAAAACGGTAAAAACAAATTTATACAAGCCACCTGCTTACACTAAAATTTTATCGTCTAAATTTACTGTGGCTGAAAATGATGTTTACAGACCTCACCCTGCAGACAGGAGCAGAGGCAGATCTTTGCCTGGAGACACACGGTGATTAAAAAAAAAAGCAGTCATAATCATTAAAGTGCTGCTTTCAGCAATTTTTGTTTTTTATTTCAAGACAAACTACCCTCACCTTAATTTGTTTGATGATGTTTGCCAACATGTGCAGTATAAACGAGCGGGCTGTAACGCTGCCATCAACTCTCCGTTTAATATGCAGACATATGCTTACGCAAATATAAATTCAATTTTTCTTGATAACCCTATTTGAAGATCGCCTCAGTGACCTTACAGCGCTTCAAACGGAGGGAAAGTAATAAACCGCAGAAGATTTCTGTCAGTAATTGAAGTTATAAAGATGACCTTGAACATTGCCTGTTTTATATTAATTCAGAAGCTGCTGTGATTAGTTTAAAATGAAATATAACCCGATTTAAACTCCTCCTCAGGTCAGTACTTTGCCAGCATAATGATCATCGTTGGGATGTCGGTGATCGCCACAGTGATCGTTCTACAGTATCATCACCACGATCCGAATGGAGGAAACATGCCAAAATGGGTGAGGCTGAGCTCAGACACTTTATCCTGATTTCAGACTCATTAGGAGGCGCGCGTCACGCTTTCTTCTTCTTAAAGCTGCGACCGGGCTTCCTGTTTCAGATGCGACGTGTCTCTTTTGTCAGTCTTTATTCCGGCGTTAGTAACAGTCTTCTGCTCTGCAACATTTTCATCCGTTCATTAGCGCACCGTGGGCCTCTCTGCCAGTTTCTCTTTTTATTCACCGATTTCCTTGGCTGTGACTCATACAGCAGTGTCAGTCTGCCTTAGTGTGTTCATCAAATGCCTCGCCGCAGACTACAGTGGGAGCGCATTTCAAAGCGCCCTGGATAAACGTGGGCGGATTCACTTCGACTCGCTCCCTATTTCTAGTTTTCCTCTGTTTAGCACCGAGAAAGAACGCCTCATTGTTACACAGAAGTTTTTATTTTTTTTAACGTGCATATTAAAAGAAACGTTGTAAACACGGACGAATGATCTGAAATTAAGACATTTCATTAACGAGTATGTTTCTCAGCAGACATATCAGACAACACTGTTCTGCATTTGTTTTTAAAAGGTTTCTACTTTAAATGCAGACGGAAAAAAAATGACAGGCTTTCAATAATTGATGAATGGAAGAGTTGGTTGGCTGCATGAGCATGCAAACGTTGTCTATATTGACACGTCTGCAAGGGCGTTCTGTTGATGAATTGCCTGTTCAAACAATCCAATGGCCAATTAACAAACTAATTGATGAGGTTCAGATTAGGGCATTGAGCGAGCGCAGTTCATAATTAGACTTTGCACAAAAACAACATCAGCAGTGGCAGCAACAGGAGCCGTTACATGACTTGTAAACTTAGTCTGCAAAGACTAATTGAGCAGTAATCTGAACATTAGCCCTCATTAGATGCCAGACACCCATCTGGATGCTGCTGGGCTAGTTTGTCCTTTAAGGGAGCTTTTTTCTTCTTTTTTGGATGAATAGAGTGAAACAGAAGTTTTATATATGAACTAATTTCCATTATTTTTATCTAAGCCCATAACGGCACTAAAGCGGTAATCACACAGTCCATCTCAGTAAGGCCACAATTTTAGTTAAAGGCTATATTTTCAGTTTCATCTCTGCAGGGAATCTAGCATGAGCAAAAAAATCTTCTCTGCCTCAGGCGCTTTAACTAGGCATCGCTCTTGCAAAGGTTTGCTACTTAGACGTTTGCAGTGGCAGTTTGGAACCAGAGAACCAAACCACGGAGGAAGGAGCTTTTTGTCCAGCTTAACTGAAGCTCTGAGCGGGCCAAGATGTGATGATTTCTCATATTTCCTGTTGCCCTTTCTCCTCTCTTTTCCACTGCAGGTGCAGCTGGTTTTGCTCCAGTGGGTCGCGTGGTTCCTGCGGATGAAGCGGCCGGGGGAGAACGACGACCCGGAGCGGCCCCCCTGCGCTCCCAACCTGCGCCGCTGCTCCTCGGGCTCGCAGAGCGGGAGCATTCCAAACCCCCCGGACCCCGCCCTGCACCCGCTGCACCCGCAGAGCCTGACGCCCCTCCAGACGGGCCCCCTTCACGCGGGGCACCCTCACCTGCACACCCAGTCCAGCGCTAACAACAACGGGAACCTTCTCTACATGGGCTTCCAGAGCATCGAGGACTCGTCCGTGTTGTCAGAACCTGTCCAGAGGAATAACATCTCCACGGGGCCCCCCCGAGTGGCGGGAAGTCCGCCTCCCCACCTGCCATCGCAGTTCTGCAGCTCGCCACCACCTCAGGATACTGTCGGGTGTCCCAGCACCGTCTCGAGTGGCGGGGGCTTTGGAGGTGGGCCCGGAGGACTAGGAGGGGGCTCGACATCAGGGATAGGAGACCCCCAGCTGCAGGCTATACTGGAGGAGGTGCGTTACATGGCAGACCGTTTCCGAGAGCAGGATGAGACCGAGAGCATGGCCGACCAGTGGAAATTTGCGGGCGCTGTGATCGACCGCCTGTGTCTGGTGGCGTTTAGTGTTTTCAACATAATTTGCACCATCTCAATCCTCATGTCTGCTCCGAACTTTGTGGACGCTATTTCCAAGGATTTTGTTTGAAAGCAAAAACAAACAAAAAAAAAAAAGAAAAAAGAAAGAAGAATAAAAAAAAAAGAAAACCAGAAGAGGAGAAACATGTAGGAACGATTGAAGAAAATTAAGTATAAAATGTAGAACAGAGCGGGCACTGATCCAAGAAAACACAATTTCCAGCAAACTGTAAGTTCTGTGATTTGTGATTGCACGGATCTGGGAAATGGAAAGAAACTAATGGTTTTCTTTGCAATACATTCTGTTTTGTACCCAAAAAAAGAAGAAAACAGATGATAAAGGGAACACAGAGTGAAGTTTAAATGAAATTAGGGTCCGCAGGGTGATTTATCAGATCCTTGACAAGGTGAAATGGATTTTTGTGGCCAATTCCAAGAGTTTTCTTCAAAATTAAAGGGAAAGATGAGTCAAAAAGGGTTTAGAAACAGAGGATTTAGTCAAATGCAACCTGAGGTAAGGATCTTGAATCAGGGCAGACAGAGACAGACAGATTGGCAGAGGCAGATAAAAGAGACAGATGTGTGACTGTTTTATCGTCTCAGAGAGGGAAGACAGGCCCTTACTCCCACATGTGGAGGAAAATACTGCATCATTTAAAGTGATGTGAAGACGAGAAGGTGGGGAGAGGCTTTTACAAGGGCACAAAACAAAGAGCTGCCATGAAGGGCCAACACTCCATCCCCACCCCCCTACGTGACACTGGCAGATTTAGAGTCAGGAAGCGGCTTGATGCTCGGATGCACAAAAAAAAAAAGTTGACCGAAGATCAAGAGCGCTGCATCGCACAGGAACAGAAGAGGAGCTCATCTATTATTTAATCGCATTCATCTAATGACCGCCAAATTGAAAGACCTTGGATAATCTTTAAGACTAATAAGCTTTTCGAAGATGAACCCTCCCCACTCTCTGCTCGTGAGCCACTTTAAAACGTCCGAGGCCTTATCTCCCTACGAGACGATCAGCGGAGATCAGGAGCTCCTCGGCAGCTTGAACTGTGTGCGGCGCTTATCGCGGCTCGGAAACGAACCGGTCGTCAACGAGGCAGCGGCCCGTCGCTCCACCGCTGTGGAGACCAGTGAAAATTCACGGCCCAGTTACCTAACTGCATCTGGCAGGTCGTAATGGGCCGACGAAACCCATATTAAAGGTTTAATAACTCAGATGGGAGGTCAGGGGCTTTAAAAGGACACGAGACGCAGCAAGAGGGGATGAGATCATTCAAAAATTTATACACAGAAGCGGTGTCCCAATAATTTTCCCTCAGATCCTTTGACTGGTTTACGGCTTTGTGAGCGAGCTTAAAAGGAGGGGTGAATTTTAATTTAAAAAAAAACAAAACATTCTCATGATATTGACTCAGGCTGTTATTGAAACAAGTTGAGGGATCAAATCTACACTAACACCTTCAACCAGAGCTTGTCTCAAAAACCAGGAAGAAAAAACGCTTCTTCAGCTTGTTTGGAATATGTTAAACTGCCACGACAGACGACTTGTTTCTGCTTACAGTTTGGCTGCAAGATTAGCTTCGGTTATTTAATTCAGTGAGTTCATAATTAACCTAGGAAAATCCCACCTAGGTGCTTTTTTTACTCACAAAGGATGCATCTAATTACGACTCGTCAAAGCCGAATGCAGGTGGTTGACATTTTGAAAGGGAAATCTTTGGATGAATGATCCTTTTAACGATTCCCAGACTGAAATGAAAAGGAAACGTTACGGAAATATTCCTTAGATACAATCTGCTGGACCTAAAAGGTGCAAACAGAAAAGTCCAAAATGTAAACTTCCTGCTTGTGACAGACGTAACGAGGCTGTGAGAAGGAGAAAGATGAGTCATTGAAAAAGAAACAGGAGTTCTCCCTTTAAAATCAGGCTTTACTGACGCGATCGTCGATCAACACGTCTCATTCTGATCCAGCTGTGGTGCCTGCCGGGGCGAAACGAAAACTTGTGCATTCAAATATCAAGACAACCCCGTGACGCAAGACATCTCTACCATCAGACGGTGAGAAGAACGTTTGTGCGCTTTGAGGAATCAGACACGCTGCTCGTCCACGGCGCCGGCCGCCATCAGAGGACCGATCGGGGACAGATAGGATGCAGACAGTTGTATCAGCGGGAGAACAGGATGACCTGAGCGTACTGCAGATGCGTCATCGGCTCTTACTTTCCATGACAACAGATCTTATCTTTGCTGGTTCTCAGCAGCTGGCATTAAATACTAAAACATCTTTCCATTTTTGTTACTATAAAACAGAATAAACACACAAATATTTCCTTACTTCTATCAGATAACGTTGACTGAGTTAATACCGTTTGTGTGTATTAATGATTTCCACATTGAGGGCACCAGTGTTTTACAAATATAGGCCCCGACTACTCCACTCTAAATGTTTTTATCCAGACAAGAAGCACTGAAAATCTCCTGCTGTGAAACATAACATTAACAACACAACCAAATGCATTCTGAGACGAGCGATGCTACCAAAATAAAATCACTTTTTTCCCTTCAAATTTTCACACACAGTCAAAGTTTCGTGGCAACAAGGTCAGAACAAAGCCAGCCAGATGTAGAGAAAGCAGTAAAGCACACAAAGCGACAGCGGGAATGTGGGGAATAAGTCACTGTCATCATTTCTAAAATGCTCCACATAGAGCAGAGTTTATGAAACAATCTGCTTGGAAAGCTTCGGGTAAATTCTCAGTTATTCTCACCAGATATGCCATTTGGATGTGGATTAGATGTGCAAAATGTGGTAAAAAAATAAAAAAGAAATGTTTGTTTTAACAAATATCTGTGTTAATCCGGACAGGGCCTTAGGGAGCGATGTTTCAGCTGCACTTCGGCTTTTGTTGGTGTAGTTTCTGTTTAAGATACTTTTCAAATTATTCTAATTTGGCAAAGGACTGAGAAAGGTCACAACTTTCTCTTCAAAGAATACTACAATCATATCAGCATAATTACTCTCAGTTAAACTTCTAAAAGTACCACGCTGTACCGTTGTATTGGTAGTTTTAGAAGTTTGAGCTTTTCCTTTAAGTCGTTGTTTGATTTGTATCATTGTGTTTTGTTGCTGTTCTTGTTTAAATAAAACTGGATTCATTTCAGTTAATTATGCTGATATAAGGAGCGTCAGCCTCTGTTTTGATTTGCCGACCCTTTTCCTGACACTTTTGTGTATTAAAGTGGCTCCTTATAATTACACTTCCTCCTCCGTGCTTCACAGTTAACGTTTAACTCGCTGTGGTAGTCATGGCAAAGACGTTTGTTGTTGTTTTTTTTTTTTCCCTTTCACATCATATTTCGAGGTTAGCAGTTTGCAGCGTCCTTCAAAGTTTCACAGAAACTCAGATTGTTTCAAATATAAAAGCAGCATCTGTTTGTTCGGCAAGAACTTCACAAGAACTCAGGCTTGCTGCAGCACAGCCTTTAAATTCTTCTTTCCGTGTGAAAAATTCAATAATCAGTGTAATTAATTTAGCTTCAGTTGGTTTTCTCGTATGTGTATAATTGATTACAGGTGTTTTCACATTTGCGCCATCAGGTTTTTATTCTGCATTTTCAACATAGTCTTTGAAAAGCTTAATTTTTTGTTACTGCCGAAGCCTTACAGAGCCCACAAAATGATGAATAAATTGGTGAAATACCCAATCTCAGGACAAAAGGTGTAATAGCTCTCTTGGTTTCAAGCACAAACCACTGCAGTCTCACAATAGAAGTGAATAAATTGTACAATGGGCCTGTTTAACTCACTCATTTCTCCATTGTCTGAAGACTCAATACCTTTTTTACTGAGGATTGGTTGGAGAAAAAAAGGTCAGCTGATAACCACTAAAAAAAAACATTTGTAAATGAATGTTTTCACATTCAAGACCTCACAGAGTACTCAGAAATAGAGTTTGGAGTTAAAAAAAACAGTTAAAGTTAGACAGAATATACACGTTTAGGTTTAAATGTTGCAAACACAGCTTGGATTTGGTTAGGTTTAGATTTTTATACAAAGTTTATTAGTTTTAATATTCATTTCCTGTCAGGTCACATAGATAATCAGCCGAGCAAGTTTTCATTCAAGTTATTACGTTTTTCTTTTGATGAGACTAAACTCAATTAAAACTTGTTTTGTTCTTAAATAATTCATCTATGTTCAAACTGTAAGCAGATACAGAAAGTCTGGCTGTCTTTGAATCAACAAAAATAACCCTTCAAACTAAGAACTTGACGATATTTTGATCTGTGCCAACAGATCCCGCTGAAAGTAGAGATTTTCATTTCACTGAAAAATTAAGTCCCGTATTTAAACAGCTGGGCACTTTCAGCAAACATTTTGCCGTCTTTGGCTGCAGAATAATTCACGTTTGATGCTCTGGAGTGTTTTTCCAGTGGCAGGATGATGGATATGGGACTGACCGTGAATAAAACTGAGGCATTCATCGTAATGGGAAAACATGACCAGTGCGATGTGTGGCTTATTAATTTGTTTCTAATCATTTTATGACACAGAGGTAAATAAATCTCAGGCTTTGGCTACACAAGCCGCATTTATTTTCCTCCCCCGGATGGATTTAGCTACGCTTTACAAGGGATTTGGTGACAAGAACTACTCTGTACAGTGTTCCTGCTCTTATTTATTTTAGGAAAACCGTTAAAATTCTGTCTTTTCAAGGCTAAAAATGTTTCCTACATTCCTGACAAATACTGTCTTCTGTTAAGTTTCCTTCTCTTTGTCTGCTGTCGTTCTGCCTCTTCCTCTTTCAAGTCAGCTCTACAAGCAGGCAGAAGGCAAACTTCCTGCCAGAGGGTTTGTGAAAGGTTATTCTCCTTTGAGCACATGCTGACACTCACACCTGTACAGAGAAAATAAAAGATTCTCTTGTTTTTCTAACACTTGTGCTCTCCTCTTCTTCCTACCTGTCCCGACATCCAAAAAGAAGAATGGGGGGGGGGAGAAATGGCAGTGGGGGGTACAGGAGGAGGAGAGAAAGTGCTGATGCGCCGGTGGGAGCTGGACGGGCCTTAATTGATCACTTCATTCAGAAAGGAAGAAAGGAAGGAAGGAGGGGGTGCTGGGAAAGGAGGAAGAGGAAGGGAGGGTTAATGGAGGAAAGAGTGGCATCATGGGTAATTCGTTGGATTTATGAGGGACGGTGACAGGAGAGATGGGTGCTCAGACAAGTATAACTCAGTCACTGGCATCAAATTAAAGGTCACTGCACTAGCTCACGCCACAAGGGGAAGATATATCCCAAAAGAATAAACAAATTAGACAACCGCCTTCATGCGACTCTATCTCTGCCGAGGGGAGCCGGAGTCGCCGCCTGGCCTTCGCCGTGTCACTCAGTCAGTGTGTTAGGATGAGTAAAGAGTCATCGGCGTATTTATAGTAGCCCGGCGGTCCTTTTTCAGCCCAGGCAAGGCTCCCTGCCTGATGAGCTAACTCGACGGTGGGAAAATGTGCAGCGCCAGCAATCTGGCAGCACTTAGATTTACTGTGTTCACTCAGATGGAATAAAAGAAGAGCGAGTCAGGAGGCTGTGTGTGTGTGTGTGTGTGTGTGTGTGTGTCCGTGGGGGAGATGAGCCTGCGGGTTTCCATGTATGAACCCACTCAGTCAGTTCTTGTTTTCTCCCTCCACCTCAATCCTTATTTCACGAGAGAGCACTGACCTAAAGGCTTCGCTCAAGCATCAGATGTTACCACAAGGCTAATTCAGCAAATCGTGCCGGCATCAGGTTCAGCCTCTCAGCTGTTTGACCTTAGGGTGAAAAAATGTAAGTCAGAAGGATATCATCACTGCTCAGTTTATAAGCTAAAAAAAAACCAAAAAGGCAGCAAGGAATGCATTTCAGGAGCTGAAACCCTTTGCATACTTCCATCCAGCTGTGCAGTGTTACATGTAAAGCAGCATGTGGGGACATACTGAGGAGCACCCACCCATGTGTGAGCACACCTGTTCACTCCAAAAGTCCCCGTGCTGCTGCAGGCTCGCATCCCAACAATCCTGCGGCTGAAGCCGATCAATGCCTTTTAATTACCAAAGGCCCAAAGCTCTGGTCGATAGAGCTGACGAGAAGCAGAGAGAGAGAGAGAGAGAGAGAGAGGAGGGGAGATTCTCCGGACGTTGATTGATGCTCACTCCTCCCAGCGAGCCTACCTGCAGATGTGTCGTTAGGCCTGATTAATCCTGCCGGCCTGTGTTCGCTCATTTCACAGACTGTCATTTAACCAGCTCCGGCCGCCGTGGTCACAAGGTTAAGTGGAAACGAGGCGTCCGCACCCAGGGACAAAAGCCCCCTACGACCAATAAGTCAATAGTGGCTGATTACAGACTACAATACTGACTGAAAGTCTGAGCAGACTGAGGTCTGGTTTCTTTTTAACACGTGGAAGACACTTGAACAAAATTCGTCAGTGCAAACTTCCACTCCCATAAAAGCTTCCTTTCAACACATTCACTCAGGAACCCTCAAGTATCTGGAAAGGCAGGGAGTTATTTCAGCTCGAGGTCATGTTTCATTGTTCTGACTTGTCGTCATCTTTTCATCCATTTTTTAAAAGCGTACTCCAGCTATATCTTTCTAATAAATGCCAGATTCAAAAAAAGAAAAAAGAAAAACAAGATGAAAAGCAGCAGAGGCTGAAACATTTCGAACCGAAGCCGACAGCATCTTTTATATGATCCCACACCTGTGAAAACTGGATCATGTAGAGCTCTTGTTCTTTAAAAAAGAATCTATCTAAATTCCAAAAAACAAACTACAACCCTGCAGCCTGAAATAATACACATGAAAAACAATCAGAGACAACATCTATTTACCCTGCCTCCCTCTCTCAGCAGCCATCGTTTCTCTTAAAACCACCTGATCTGGTTTTCAAAATGGCTTGCTGAGCTTCTACAAACAGAACCAGAACCCCAGTTTCCAAATGACACCAAAACATCTGCTTCCCACTTCATCTTTAGACTGTGGAAAGGATGTTTGAGCAGCTGCTAAAGAAAACAAACAAACAGACATTTAGGTGTGCAGGTTCTGACCAGAGTTAGAATCAGAAAACATCCTGTAAAGGACGAAGGAATGCATATCGCCCAACGAGTTTTAAACTGAAATCATTTTATGATGAAAAGGGATGGAATTCGCTTAGCTGGGGTGGCCATCTTAAATGGCATAGACCAGGGGTGTCCAATCCTGGTCCTGGAGGGCCACCATCCTGCACGTTTTCCTTATTTCCCTGCTCCAACACACCTGATTCAGTGGTTAAATCACCTCTTCATGTTCTGCAGAAGCCTGTTAATCACCCATTGATTCAAATCAGGTGTGTTGGAGCAGAGAAACAAGTAAAACCTGCAGGATGAGGCCCTCCAGGACCAGGACTGGACACCACTGGCATAGACACTAAAACTCAACAGATGTAGATCCAATGGTTCCTTTCTGAGAGTTTCAACAAATCCGTCCAGTGGGTCATGGGATATTTTGCCAAACAGATGCACGCACAGACACGGGCAACACTGTTTCCACCTCTTGCCTTTGGTGTCGGGAGTTAATGGTGTTGTTTTTTTTTTAAATAAATGGATAAATGTTCCCTGTGTCAGAGAAACAAAGGACTGAGTCCTAAGAGCAACAAAATCCTCCATGTTACAACAGAATAAGTTAATAACAAGATGAAATATTAACTCAGAATCTTCAGCTGTCTTATTTCAGTCACTTTGTTCTACGCCTCAGACGGTTCCTCACACTTTGTGTTAAAATACTGTCTCCAGCCTCGCACCGAGGCATCATCTGAGTTATTTCTGCACGCCTCAGAAGGTCAAAGACGGCCTTAACCAACAGCAGATAGGTACTGATGTGAGGAGGGCAGCAATCCTGACGTGTAAAAATGAGAAAGTGCTGCTTTATATACTGCTGATAGTGGAATCAGACCGACCGCTATAAAGTCTTGTTAGCTGACATGTTATGGGCTTTCATGTCTTGTGATGGATCACCTGACAAAAAGCCACGAGCCTGCTTTATGCAGTTACTGGTAATGGATGTTTCAGGAACTTTGGACATGCTGCTGTGAAATCTTGCTCAAGAAACGAGCAGAACGTCGCACGTGAATCTCACTGAAACCTGTAGGAGCGTTTAACGTTTTAAAGCTGTCGCCGTGGGAAAAAAAAACTGCAATTCAGTACAGCAGAGACGGGGAGAAATATACACGGATAATCCAGGTCTTCTCTGAGAAACCAAAAAAACAGAAAACAGGAGTCTTGATTTGGGACTCAAGAGGAAAATATACATGATTATGCAAGCTTTGGGGTTACATAATGTAATTTAAGATTCTGGAGTCAGCACTCTGGGAAGCAGACGCATGAGAAACACAAAGGAGCTGGTGGGTTTGCCGAATGAACACGGAAGAAAAAGAAAAAAAAAGACTGACAAATAATTGGACTCCAGCAGAAAAAGGCTGCTAGAGGTAACTCGGTGAAAAGCCAAGAATGGCACGTTGGACAGACGCCCACACAGCTTCCACTGGAGCCTCGGCGTAAGTGGACGATAAGTGGGCCTGACACGTTTTTCCTCAGGTGTGACCACTAGATAAGCAGCCCCTCCGCAGCTCTGAGGTCATTATTCCAACCTGACAGGGAAAATTAGCCGACTGTACGGAGGAGAGGTGTTCTTGTTGTAAGACAAGAGGATTCACCTCTCTCCGCCTGCACGACACGTCACCCTTCAAGCTGCGGATCCATGTTGGGACTGACGTTTGCTGTGAGTTCCAAACTTTAGACGTCCGAGTTAATGTTAGAGCCTGTCGGTGAACAGTGGAGGACCAAATCCTGAGTTCTTTAGCATCTCCGCTTTAAATCCTCAATAAAATGGTCAACTATTAGTTTATTGTTTGTTAAAATAAAGCAGACTTGCAGTGGCTGAAGAGGCGTTTTTCAGATGAATAAAAGGAAATACTAAAGAAAAGATGTTTATTCTCTCCGGTGGAGTGATTTATAAAAATCAGGGGATTTACTGCTTATAACTTAATGAACAAGACAATCAGATTGGCTTCAAGAAGTTATTTTTCTTTTAGTTTAAGTACTTAAATGCAACAGCCTGTGTATATTTATTCTAAAGCACCGCTGATGCATTAAAAAAAAAGGAGTTTAGGATTTAGTGACATCTAGTGGTGAAGTTACAATCTGCAGCCAAACCAAAAAAACCCTCGACTCACCCTCTCCAAGACAAACTATTTTGGCTGTAAAAGACTTTAAGTTTTAGGTTTTGGGCGTCAACCCCGTTTAAGATGGCCGCCCAGGTAAGGGACCTTGGCAAACACAAAATACTGATCTAAACTTTGGTGACTTTTAGCTGAAAGTCATTCCCAACACAGTCTGAGAGCTGACAGATCCAGGGAGATCTGTTTGCCATTACCTGTTACAGGAAACTGTGTCTGTCAGCAAAATATCTCATGTAATTAATGGATTTAAATGAACCTTTCAGAAAATAGTCACTGAATGTACTCCTACAACTCACTAATCTTTGAAATCAGCCCAATTCAAGATGGCTGCCACAGCTAACTGCCTCTAGCCAACACAAGCAGGGCTTTAACTCAGTCAGTCTTGCAGACATCGAGCTAAAATTTGGTGTGGTGGTCGCTGAGAGTCGCCCTCAACGCACCGTACAAGATCTCACAAAGGTTTTTACGTTCATAGAGCGGCGGCGGGTGATATGCATTCATTATTAGCACAATCAGCAGACCCTACTGTCCTCAGAGCCGCAGCTGTCAGTCCATCCGCAGGCATTAGGAGCTCAGTCACGTAGCTGTGAATATTATACATTAAACTTTTAAAACTTATAATACATGCAAATATATTTGCCTTCCAAATCTCTATCCAGACACAGAGATAATGATGCCAATTACATCCATGCTGCTAGTTGCACATAAATATTAATTCCACGTCGACACAATGTAGGAAATTAAACCGCGACAAACATGAAATAGTGTCACATAAAACGAATAATTAACGAGAAATGGTATAAATACCATTTCAGCACCAATCAAACCCAATCCTTGCAGACTGACAAGCTAATCCTTGAGTAGGTAAAATTAAAGAGTTTGATTTTTGGTTCCTTTTACCACTGTTGTGCAAAACAGAGCAACTACTTTTACAAAAAACACACAAAGCTGTGAACACACTTATTAAAACGAATCGAAGATGGCACAATAACAGAACAAATACAAACAGGAACAAGCCTGAAAGATTAAAAAAGATAACATTTCCAAGAATACTGTTATTCTCCTTAGTTTTAAAGTTCTTTTTTTTTAAAAAATATAAATACCTTTTTTGCTCTGTAATATCTCCTAATTTTGCCGTTTTTGCATCTTGGGGTACGAGCCTCTGTCAGCGTGAAGAAGATTACGCTTCAAAACACAATTAAGAAAAAGCCCAGCAGTTCTGCTTTTTAAATGACTGGCTGCCATTTAATGCTGTCAACAGACAGTCGTTTCTGGAATTAAGCCTACAGTTTTTGCGATAAATAAATACAAGAAAAGAGAAAGAAACATGAAGTCAGGGGTTTAAAGAGAGAGAGACATCTCTTATAAAGAATGAGCATTTTCACCTCAGCAGCACAGAACATTTTATGGGCTTGTTTCCATGAGCTGCATTAAGCATCCCTGCACTTTCAGTTTCGATAAAACCTGTCCCACTTTCCCCCCCCGTGCCGTGCAACAGTTCCTGTTCCTGTTCCTGTTCCTGCACAGCGAACGAACCCGGAGATCAGTGCGGCACGTGCCCATCAAAATGTCACCGTGTCCGAGGCTCTGCCAGGATAATGTGCCTGCCGGAGGAGCTGCAAATCATGATACATGGCCTTGGGACATGTAATGTTCTGCAAAGTGCTTCTCCCTTCCCAATAAACCCGGGGCTATGTGCAAGGCAGGGAAATGGGAATCTGTAATGAGAACTGCACAGTAAGAAAATAAGAAGAGAACTGCAACAGAGCAGCCTGTCATTTCATTAGCTACAAAAAAAAATTAGATGATGTTTAAATTTCTATTCATCTTCGCCCCTTTTAATGATGAAACTCATCCTGCCAACAAGCTGCCGTATCTGTTCCCCGTCCTTCTCATGCGCCGGGGCTGTGCAGTGCAAAAAAAAAAAAAAAAAAAGGTGTGGAGACGAACAAAAACTGCTGTCAAAGCCGCTCCAGGCCCTCGACTCAGCCGCTCTGAGCCAAACTCAACATTTATCGGCAGCGAGTCGGCATGAAAAGCCACCCACAAAGGCGGAAATTGCAGGAATTATCCTGCAAAGGGAGACGCACAAACCCAGAGACAGAATGATGTGAGTGAAAACATCCCATGGACTGGCAGCTCACAGAAGAAACATTCAGAATCAAAACTTATTCAAGATACATTAAAGGTCTAACGTTTCGTCGAAGGGATGCATATCGCCCGCCACCTTTCATGCACCGAGATCATCTTAAGACAAGAAATCGGAGTTATAGTTATTTTGGTCATTTTGATGCATGGTCCAGTGGTTCATGGGTTATTTTGCTAACGCTACAGAAAAATGAACACACACACCGAGACATGGAAAAGAAATGATCACCTTTGTCTTTGGGCGATAATACGTTTGATTTATGAGAGAATATATTGAACAGATCTTATTAAAAACATATTAGTTCTTGTTTTCTGTCACCAGAAGGTTGAATCGTCTCAGCTAAGCTCCTCCGCTGCTTCATTGTGTCCCAGGTGGACAGTCTGGACCCTGGTGAGGTCTCACCGGACAAACAATAATAAACCCAACATGAGAGACGCATCATTTAAACAGCATGTAAAAAAAGAAACAAAAATAAAGCCACACTGGAGGCTCAGATGACAGAGAGACCACAGTAAACACATTCAGACCAGCCTTTTTCCCAATATATAACTTTATTTAAAATATTGTTACAATTTATTACTCTACACAACATTTTTTAAACTCTTTTTTTCTTTTTTTTATATACTGGTTAGTAAACCTTTACAGACATTTTTAGATATAAAACTATTTTTTTAAGCTTGTGTTAATTGCTGTCTTTATACACTCATTAAATGAGAAACCAGATGTGTTTTAAACAACTTCTTGAGTTCAGGTAATTATCCGCGGAGCTGTTTCTCCACACCAAATTAACCGTTAATAGTGTTTGTACACGATGATTTGACCAATCTGTTTAAATAAATAAAAGCTCTGAGTTGGAGAAATAAGAGTGCTTTTCTGTTTAGAAAGAATACTTTTTTTTTTTTTTTTTTTAAACACGAACAAGTCTCAGGATTTTTCCTGTCACTGCCTCCCTGCTCCTGAAAAGCTACTTTTCCAGAGCAGCAAACGTAACTGTACGAATAGGCAAACACTTTCCGTGCAGGAGTTACATCCACCCGTCATGTTAGTAAAAGTTAGGACGCGCCAGCAGCGAGCGCGCTCGAGCCTGCAGCGAGCGCGCTCGAGCCTGCCGCGAGCGCGCTCGAGCCTGCCGCGCCTTCCAGAGGCTGACAAATACTGAGCTCAGACAGAAAAAGGCGATGATGAAACGAACACTGCGACTCTGACTGGACCGAAACTGTCCACGAAAGACAAACAACCCTAAAGAAAGTCCGTTTAAAAACTGGAAGCCTCGCGAAAACGCCGCACAGCTAAAACCCAGACAACTGATGTGTTGCTGTAGCAACAGCATCTAGTAGGTAAAGGAAAAAAAAAAAACTTTCTGAGCCTCATACAGCTCCACAAAGAGTTTTTTTCTTCCTCTTTTACACAAGGTTTGCTGCCTCATCCAGCATTCATGAAATTGCTCTTTTGATAAATAATCGTTCAGGTAAAACTTCGGCTGTCCGTCATCTCAAAACATAAAAGCAAGGCGGCCCACAAAACTACACAGACTGACGATATCAAACACAGGTCATCTGTTTAAAGACGTGCTTGGCTACATTCCTGTCACATCTCTGCTTTCACCGTATTTATTTTTTTTTAACGATGACATTTAGCTCGTGGATGAAACGAACAACCGCTGACAACACACACAAACCTGGCTATGATCGAGCGTAAGGCGGCACCCGGTACAGACGAGACAAACCAAACCACAGAAAGATTTATATATATATATATATATATATATATAGATATTTTTTTAAAAAGCAGCTTTCTAAAAGCATATTCACAGCAGCCACAGGGACAGAATACAAACAGCAAAAACAAAACAAAACAAACAAACAAACAAAGAAACAGAACGCGTTGAATACATTATTGGGAGGAGTGAGTCAGTTGGCTGACAGGAATAAAAGGAACAGAAGCTGCACTGAGCGCGTTGAGGCAACGTGTTGCTGCCACGGCAACCGCATCCCCCTGCGATGATGGAAGACCAACCTGGAGAGAGCGAGAGCAGAGGACAAACAAGGCTGCACGCACAATCACAAACCTCACACTGTCTATTCTCTGTTTCCCAGGGAAATTAAACAAGAATAACAAAAACTGAAACACCATCATGGCTGAGCACCTGCAGTTCGTCTATCATCCATCTTTAAACTGGTTTTTACTTCTGCTGTCAAAATGACCATCCAGCAGTTTCTCAAACAAGCTGCTCGTTCAAAACACCGACATCCTACAACAGGGAGGTGTGTGTTGCTGTGTGACTGGGAAACAACGATCAGATGTCAAACATCTTGTGCTTCGAATACAATTCTGTTTCAGTGTGGCAGATAGATGGGGATATCTGTGTGTGTTCTGATGGGGAAAAAAAAAAAACAGACAAAAAGAGATGCTTCTCATTTGTCTAAATCCATCCAGCATCCCCGCTGTCTTACAAATACAAAATCCCATCTTCATTTGCTGGCGCCCACACCGACAGCTCATCAGACACGTCCAATCAGAGCCTAAAAGCTTATCAGCAATGTCAATGATAAACACAGAGGACACACGAGCACGCTCCAAGGTAACTGGCTGAAAGCACAGGATTACCAAACGCAGACATACAGAACCTGAAGGTAAAGAAAAAAAAAAAAAAAGGAAATCTGCAGAAGTCAAATTTGTGCTCTAAAATTTATTGTGAAGAGAGAGAGAGAGAGAAAAAAAAAAACATTCTGAATTTCAGGCTTTTGGTCCAAATTGTGAGTGAAGCACAGTAATGAATTAGTGGAGATTAATTCTAGCCCTTAATGGGGGAAAAAACAAACAAAAAGTACAGCATTGAGGTAAAAATCAGAGCGTTTTCTGTCAGCATGTGCGCCTGCCTTTTTACAGTTCAGTTAAAGGTGGTAAACATCTACAGAGTCAAAAAAAATTATAATTAAAAAACATAAATAAACCTAGCATCTGTATAACAGAAAAAGAACAAGTGTGGGTAATTTTATCAGGTTATGTGCAAACGCACATGACTAATACTGTCTCCGTGTCTGCGCAGAGGGAGGCAGACGCTGATGGCTGCAGTCAAATAACTTCACGCTCTACTTTCTGTACAAGACTTCATCTTCTCTCCCGACTTCCTTAATGGACAAACTGCAAAGGAGTGATACTTTTGGGTGACTTACAGACCCAGAGGGGATCACGCTGAGAAGATTTCCATTTAAGCTCGCAAAGCTTACTCGAGCTTAGTCTCTGCCGCCACCTGCTGCCTATTCGGGAAACTGCGCCGCGTACGCTCATAAATCCTGTTGTGTTTAAATTCACAATCTGTCAGTGAGAGTCCCCCCGTCGTGTAAGATGTGACATTTTAATAACATTAACGCTTTGGCCCATCAACCTTTTTGTTGAAGAGATTATTCCTACGGAGCTGAGAATGACAAAGCCGCCTCCTCTCGGCTCCAAAGCTCGGTTAAATAGCCACTATAAAACACTCGCAATGGAGATAAAATATCCATACGCTGAGATTAATGGCCGCCTGCCAGCGGACGTCACTCTGCGGCGCGGGTTAGACCGGGGACGGGGAGGGAACCGGAGATTAGTTAATACATCCTTAACGTGATTCAGTTAAATCAAGAAAACAATTTTTACTGCTCTTATATTAATCTATACTTTATCAGAAGCGTGATCGTTAAACAAACAAATAGTTATGAACACATCTGCTTCCTTTGTGCTGCTTATATTCTCTGACAAAGACAGGACACTAAGGACCCCGGAAATAGAAAACGTTTTTTTTTTTTTTTTGTTAATGTCCAGCATCAGTGTAAAGCATGATTTTGCTTTTACCATTTGACTGTGAAAGAAGCAGAAAACCCATTTTCAGATGAACCCTTCCTTTCCCACCCCCTGTCTTATGTTTTTTTTTTTTTTTATCTCAGCTCAGTTCACCATTTAGGGCTCAAGCTGCAGGATTTGGGCTGAATGGGTCTGTCAGAAAAGCTGACTGTCAAATCTCCGTCCCAGAAGTCGGCTCTTTTCATCGGATTTCTTTGAGGTGGTCCGCTTTGCAACGGTGCTTCTCGCCATGCCGTGTCAAACCTGAGCAGCCAGCCTCGGAGCTGACACGTCTCATCTCGTCCAATGGTGACGAGCTGCTAGCGTCAAGCCCGGCGTCGCAGGGCAGATGCATGGAGGAAAACAACAGACACACTATGAAGGTCGAGTAAATTACATGGAAAGCTGGTTTATGCCGATTTTTTCCTCTTCTCACTCCGTCCGTCCGTCCCTGGATTTGTTTACATGTGACTTTTACGGTTTCCCAAATTGGTCGCCTCGGCCTCTCGGTTCCGCTGGTTAAAATCGATGGGCGCTCTCCGGGGTGGCTGTGATGATGCGAGTGGGTCAGTTCTGGTTCGAGTGACAGCAGGCGTGTTTTAGGAGGTTGCGATTTCCCCCCCTAGGTGGCGCCATCCCTTCTGCTGCGTCTCCAGAGGAGGCAGATACTCTGGAACACAGTGATGGTTCAGAGGAACAAATCTAAGTGATCGTCTTAGTTTACACGACGAATGAAAAACAACAACAGAGATCGGTGTGCGTGTTTTAATTACTGATCGTTATCACGTACGAGTCAATCCGCTGCACGCCGATACCCTCGCCTCATTTCTGACTGTCCTCAGCTCTCTTCAGGTGTTTCAGATTCCATCTCCTTTCCTGAAACTCTGAAGCTTGGTATTCCTGCAGGGTAGTCGTTTGTCCACATACTTGTGTTGATGACTGCCCGTCGTCTCACATTTGGCAAATAGCTTTAACGTCTATCTCGTAATCAGAACTCAGCAATGAACCTGATCGTGAGGCACGTTTATCCTAAAATCTCTGCTGTCCCGTGTGAACAAACACTATCAGTTCATGTCCCAGACTCTTCGCCCTCAGCGACTTGTTTGACTTTTTGTAAATGTGTGACGGTGATCCGACATTCACGCTGCGGTTTTCTTCTTTTTAGTATTCTGTTTGTTTTTTTTAATCCTACTTCTGTATATATCAAAGCGTTCAGCTCATTCAAGAAGATACCATTTGGTTTTTGTCATTTTTATACTTTAAAATAATTAACTTTATTTACAAAGACTTCCTAGAGAACTACATTAGGATCTCTTCAGTGCCTTCAAAACCACTGATCTCTTTTAAATTAGCTTCAGCTTCTATTTTATCTTATTTATTTTTTAGCTATAGTTCTCGCAACTGGCTTTAGGTCAGTTTCAGCTTCTTCAGCAAATTCCAGCACTCAACATATTTTCAGAAATATTCTCTAATTTTCTGTAACTTATAACTACACTGCAGCTGTCCTTCGCCCTTGTTTAGTTAAATATAGCACTTAATGTGCAACACAAAAAGGTATTTTGTAAATTTGGATGCATGTCTTCATTCCTCTTTTAATCTGGAAATAATTTACCAAATTTAATTCACTTTAAAGAGGCTGGAATAGATTTAGTCTTCAATCAATTCACACTTGAAATTCTTGCTCTGCCCTTGACATTTTAGGTTTTATCAGACAGGATGCTTTTGAATTATTTATGTTCTTTGATGGGTGCCATCAATCAAAGAAGAACAACATCTGAATGCATATTTCCTGCTGATAAAAATCTAGCTCCTCACACTGGAGTGATTTTTCTTTTTGGGTCCGAGAAGAAAAAAAACAGCAGCTGTTTACCGTTGTTGGTGCAGTTCTTGTTGTCTTTATCAGAGGCCTCTTCCTCAACCTGAAACAGATAAAACACGAACATTAAATACAAATCTAAAATAAAAAACAACAACCATGCAAGCACTTTCTGTATTTGCAAGGAACAATGTAAGACCAGGCTAAGTTTAGACCAAAGCTGGCATGCAGTCGTCAATTTCCCACAAGAGGAAAGGAGTGGTCCTTACCTGTTTCCTCCACTTCAGTTCACAGAAGACGCGCTCGAAACACTCGTGCATGTAGTTGAACTGGGAAGGGGGAGAAAACGGTTGTTCAGACATCCAGTAAAACTGCTAAATAAGGTTGATGTTTGCCGTTTTCGTTTGCTCCTCCTGACGATGGGAGATTAAAGGGTGTGTGAGCTGCGTAAAGTTCAGAACATTTGCATTTCAGGAAGCACTCAAGTCTGAGCAACAATTTCCTTAAAGTCCTTCTCATCAAAGCACATTCTTAGCTCTTCTGATGAAGACTGAGAAATGAAACTTTAAAGAGATTGCACATTTTAAACACCCTTTTCATTTTTTAAGTTCTCTTTTGCTGTGATACTTTCATTAGATATGTTTTATTCAATTTTATCTATTTAAAAACCTATTTCTTGGAAATAACTTCTCAGTGAAAACCATGTCAGTAAAGGTTGACTTCAGTTTTTTTTAATAGCAGGACATCAGATTTAAGCTATGCTACCACAGATAAAGTTACAGAAGCCCGGAAGGATTTACTGAAGGTCTGTCTCTCTTTGCAGACATTTAAATCTCCAAACTAAAGCGAATCAATAAACTGTTTGACCCAAACTAAAGCGGTATGTAGACGTCACCTCTCAAAGACTACATTCTTGCAGAAGCTTCAGCAGCAGTAAACACACAGCCTCGTCTCCACCTTACCATTTCTGGACAGATGTCTTTCACATCACTTCTGTTATTAAACGGATAAGTTCCTAAAATATGGGCCTCTCTTTAAATCAATGAGCTTCCAGGAATTCCAAATATGTCGTCATGATGCAGGTTTGTGATATTATTAGAATGTCGATCTCTATCCATCACCTCTGACGTAACGTTTCACAGCTGTTAGGTCTGTGTATCCATGCATGTAATACTACAGTATATGTACATACTCTCAGCTTTGTGTTTGTGTACGCTCAGTTCTGATGTGTAAAACGCACACACACTTACATATGGAGTGAAAATCTTGACCCAGCGAGGTTTCTTCTCTCCTCTGGCGTACTCGAAGCAGAAAGCCATCCCCTCCTCATCGGTGTCCCAGCGCTGCATCTCTGCCCACTCGAAGGTTATTACTTGGTTCTGGGAAAGAGACAGACTGATGGTACTTCATGCAAATAGATGTTTATACTAATGTCAAGATTTAATATTTAGAAAAGTCTTTTCAAAGAAGAGTGGGCATGAATAAGTGAAGCCAATTACTCTTCCTAAATGGCGCAGAAAACTGGATCCGTGACGTGCTCCGTGTTGTAAACCAGCTGAAGACAAATGCTCACCTCCAGCGTGCCGTCCTCAGTGCACGCGTGCAGCTTGAAGTGATGGATGCTGATGGCTGTGGTGACGTGGCCCTTCCTCCTGGAGTCGCAGGAGCAGTGGGGGAAGACCACCTCGTTGTAGCCCTCACATGTCCGCAACAGGCTTAGGTACTAACCAGTGACAAAGGACAGACATCAAAACGTAATGTAACCAAAACAATAAAGACGTATTCACATTTAGATGTGTTTTTGTTGAAAACAATCAAAAGACAATCTCAGACTTCGATTAAGTTTTTATCTAAACCATAAGAAAATAAATGCTACTTTCATTTAAAGAACGTTTCTCTTTCTAAGTGTAGGACTGTAATTTGTAATGTGACTGTAAATGTAGTTTGAACTTAGACACAAAGGGCTTTTTGTAGTTAATGATCCACAAACATCAATATAAGCTCAATGGCTTTATGTTCGTTTACTCCACAGAGGGCTGTTTTCTGAAGCGTGAAAGGATTTCAGATTTTTTTTTCCCCGGCCATGTTTCTGTGAAAGTGTTTTGGTGATGGCTCTGGTCAGCGGGCACACAGTGGTAGTCATCCCGGTCTCTTCCCTCAACAAAGACTGGTTTGTGGTACTGACCGTGGCCATCTTGCGCTGCTCCGCCAGCTTCTGCAGCTGGTAGGATTTGTCCTCTGTTTTTATGAATCCCTTCTTCACATCCTCCAGTGCCTAGACAAACAGGGAGCGGGAATGTGGTGGTGGGGGTTTAGGGTGGCGCAAAAAAGGATACAACAACACTTATCGGCTGAGATGACTGAACACAAACAATTAGACAAAGTGCAAAACAACAATTTCCCAACACAGTCAGAGCTCAGGACTGTTTGGTACAGCATTTAATGATAAAGAAAGAAATACTTCAGTTAATGTGTAAATACCCAGAGGACAAATTCCTAATAAGTAATAAATGCTACTTTTTAAACTGCTGTTAATACAAAACAACTCATAACAACCAAGTGACCTCTGTTGATGTTTCCAAGTGGTCGTATTCTGGAAAGGTTTGTTTTAGTTAATTTTTACTTGCTTTAATAAGTAAATATCACTGCTGTACCTAACATGCATCAGATAATGACCTTCATTGATTGGAAAACAACTTGGGAGGCTAATAAAGCCAATTCAGGTGAATTTATACTTAGATGCAGATCTAAAAACAAACTTCTCATGAAGAATTAGTAAATTCTCCTACGGCTGATATGAATAGTTAAGAGTAAAATAACAGAGTACAGCCCTTTTCTTTAATTCAAACAGGAACTATTCGATATGCTTGATCCTTTTCGACCTAAAAGTGCGAATGGAGACTGTCGGGGGGGGGGAAATGTTAATCATTGTCCCTACCTGGTGGAAGCAGTAGTGCAGTGCCAGCGGGTTATCTCTGAGTAACTCCTCCTCTTGGATGCTGAATAACCATTTGCGGAGTGCTAAACATGTTCCCGGAACAGCTGATGTGTAGTTTTGCACATAAAGCTTGTGGGGGAACTCATTCGGCGCAAGCTTCCTCACTGTAACAAAAAACAGATAGAAGGAAAAGAATGAGGGATGTGGTGGAGCTTTAAAAACAAACATGTTAGTTCACCTCAATGCCTACTCTTCCTGTTCCAACTTACACACAATTCCCGAGATAAACTCAACTCCGAAAGCAGAATTTCAGGTGACAGAGAGAATCAAACGCCTTGTCTAAGAAAGTCTCCCTTTAAAAATAAAGCTGACATTAAATTACTTACCAAAGGAATGGTTGATGACTTCAAAAAGAGCAAAGTAGCTTGCCATAATACTGTCCATTCCAACCTTAATCATTAAAGCCTACAGAAGAGCAAAAGAAAGCAAACAATGTTTCCCAGCAGACAAAATATGATACAGCTCACATACCAGAGGGTTCAACAGCATTAGCTGGTCTTACCTGGTACACCTGGTCTGTGGTGCTGTTTTTACGGACTCTGACAGAGATGGTGGTCTTGTCTGGCAGGGCTATCCGCAGTTCCACATCTGTCACACCGTTGTAGTTCTGTAAAGAGAATAACAACAATGAAGAACGAGCGCGTGGTGTCCCCTGTCACTCCACAAGACCGTCCAGGAACAGCTCAAAGAACACAACAGAGAGCCTGCAGAATCCAGTCCAATGTTTCAGAGTAATCACGCATCCAGTAGATGAGCCAAAGCAGTCTCAGTCCACACGGACCGATCTCTGCAAGCTGCAGAAGCTAAAGAACCTGCAGCAGTGGTCCCAGAGTGGGACACATCAAAAGATGTGTTGTGTTTATGCCCCGATGAGTCAGAGCTGTTCAAATGGCACAAAACAACCATCTGCACGATTTAAGGCAGCTGTTTTTAAGGCTGCATTAATTGATGTAACTGCAAGAAATCAAAAAGCTTCAGTCTTCTCCTAAATGTATCAACTTCTGAGTATTTTCAGTAACTACTGCCTGAAACTTATCTTCTGCAAAGCCAAGGCTTTTTTGTGCTGAAACTAGAGAGGAAGGGGTTTAATTGACATTTTCCAGGCAGATTGTGAGTTGAAAGAAGCCACTTTCTTGGCCTAAATTCCACTTCCCATCTGTCTCCGAACACACAACACATAAATCAAGGTTTGTTCTTCCGAGGATTGTCCTGAATGCAAGTTCTTGGGCTTCCCCCAAACTAGGGGTTGCCATGTGGTAAATCTGTGAAAAGGCCATCCCACCAAGTGTTTTCTTTTTTTTTTCCCTTTCTGGGCTACTGAGGTACTCAGTTGCGCAAGAAGTCAGACTTGAATCTTTGGATTTATTTTCCTTCTTTGGAGCTATAGAAATGATTTTACGTTCTACCACGATTCTAACAAGAAAAGCTTAGTTGATGATTGTTATAGATCGATCTAAATGCTGTACAGCACAGCTTTCAGCATCAACAAATCCAAAATCAGAAGGGCGTTTGCAGGAGAGAGTTAAAAAGATCATACAACGTTACAGAAGAGCGATGACGTACCTCATCTGACTCAGAGAGGAACTCCTGCATGATGTCACACTCTCCTATCACCCGCACCGAACACACTGGAAACAATTATAGAGGGAAAATGAGACAAAAAAAGGAAAGCTGGAGCAAACCAAATAAACAGGAAAAAACTATACGTTGCTGTTTTAAGTATTCCGTTTTCACTGTAGTGTTTGAGTACTTCAGAAAACTGATGACATGACTCCGTCCTCGTGACATGTTGTCTGCAAATTTATTCAAGTTTAGATATCCAAAGCAGGCCTGACTTTACATAAACGTAGAAAACCGAGCTGTAGTTTTCCTCCACAACATCCAGGTTAATAACAGAAAGGTTTCTCTTGTTTTCTCTGGCGTTAAACTCAAGCAGGTTTATTCACCTCTCTCCAGGTATTCCTCCAGGCCTCTGCGGCGAGCGTCCAGCTGCTGCTCGGAGAGCGAGAAGGGCCATTTGCCGGGAAGCTTTGGGAAGTTGAAGTTCGAAAATTCCCTCTTCAGGTTTTGGTGCAGGATGGCGAACTCACGGTAGCGCTTTGAGCACAGCTGTCTGCCTGACATGTACACATTGTACACCTGTGGCCAAAACATTCACAAGTTAGAGGGATTTGAATATGCACATGGTATAAAATACATTTTCAACCATTAAAATATCCGTAAAAGGGTATTCCTTTGTTCTGTATGTTTTAAGTTAAAATAATTACAATAAAACAAGTCAAAATTACTCACCACAAACCTCTCTGAGTGCTGCTCTACATGCTTGTATGTGGGAATAGAAATGGGCACCGCCTGCTTGTCACTGTAGTCGTAGTTGGGTTGGATATCCTCTCCTCCTTCTAACCCATCGGCTTCTTGAGGTGGGACAGACAACACGGCCAGAACCAGCTCCTTCTCCGCTGCCCGGATCAGGTCCACGACCTGCTTATGAGTCGCTCCTTCCACGTTCACCCCATTCCTGGAGGGCAGCAGGAGCGAGAAAATACAGTCAGGAAGGGCCACGCACACAGAGAGCAAAGTGTTTTAAAAGCTTCATTTGCTTATCTTTGGTGTACTGAAACTTAAAAACACTTTCTGCCCCGAACAGCACGTAACATTGTGATGCTGCTTCTCCATTTTAACGTCAAATTTAAAAACACAATGAGCCCCGAGTTTCACTTCATGTGACCTGAAACCACACTGTGGCCCACTGTGACAGGACGAATACAACAGGAAAAAAAAAATCTAATAACTCTGGAAGAACTCGGAGAAATAAACCGCTAGTGTCACAGCTAACAATCGATGCACCTGATACAATCAGGACTGGCACAGATGCAGAATTCATGAATATAATTACAGTCCCACTCAAGCTTATTTTTGGCGTATGAATATTCCAAGTGCGCTTCTAGAGCATTGTCCAGTTGTAATGCGCCATAATATCAGGGCATTGTCCTTCGCTGATTAACACACAGAGCCGGGAGCAACCAGGTCAGCTATTATGTTTCCCTTTCCTTTAGCGCTGAAAGACACCTCCCTCCCTCCTTGGCTTTGATGAGAGCAGATGGCACCGGCATCAGGTGTCTCTGTTAATCTCACCATGAGAAACAGTTGGGCAAACACAGGAAAGGACTAAAAAAAAAAGAAAGCACATGTCTAACAATTTGCCAGTTTTTCTGTCATTATTCATAAACGCATATCTGGGTGATACTGCGGACTGAAAAAGGTAAGCCACAAACGTTAAATCTGAGGGAAGTGAAGAAATAAAGTCAAACGCAGGAGCTGGAGAAGCACTGTGGTGGGAATAAATGGTGACAAGTTCAAAACAGTAAAAACAGGGGGAATTATGGGGACCACAGAGGTGAAGTGTAATCAACATTTGACCAATATGAGTTTCATTTCAATGAAAGATAACGGATGTGTATCATATTTCAGGGCTGTCAACCACTTCTGTCATCTTTAAGGTGAATTTATTAGGATGAAAATAGATACATGTCATGTCTAATTTTGGATCCTGATTATGGAAACTAAATAAAAGAATAAAATCTGCTGTT
Source organism: Kryptolebias marmoratus (assembly GCF_001649575.2). NCBI lineage: Eukaryota > Metazoa > Chordata > Actinopteri > Cyprinodontiformes > Rivulidae > Kryptolebias > Kryptolebias marmoratus. Next base: position 7,203,628 of record NC_051434.1, read on the forward strand.
TTTGCCAGAGTTCATTATGTAATGATGACATTGTGCTCTCTCTCTCTCTCCTCCCAAGAAGACCGAGCTCTCACACTCTGCAAAGTTGTGAAATGTCCAACACAGTTTGTGCCAAAATGAACAGAAAAACTCTTTGAACTGGAGAAAACTAAACTTCTAATGAGATTTCTGTCGGTGCATCACGGATCTGACTGTCTACCTTCAAGCAGGTGGTCATTTAGTCTCTATCAGATTACCGTGAATCGCACGCCTCAGAAACCAAAATGTCAGCTGTTCTTCGTCATTTTTAATACGACCCAGTTTGTATCAATTTATATTTAGATTTCAGATAAATTCATTTTCTTAAAAGGCATCTTTATCTTTTTGTCAATAAAACGTACATTTCCAATAATCTGTGATCTATCAATTAAGTAATTATGGCTTAAACTTGAACCAAATATTCATATATGCTGCAAACACCCCTGCTTTCATTATTCTGTTTAACACCTAATAAAATAATAAATATTTAAAATAATCCAACCCAAAACACACTAATGCCTGTCAGACAGGTGTCTAAATAAGAACGTAAATAATCAATTAAGCTGAAATAGAAATTAAGCAATTTTTACACTGAAGTAATGCCATTAGTAGTCTTAATATTTAGTCTATAAAGTATTGACTGATTTTTCTATACAAAACAGAATATACTGCACAACTATTTTCTCTTTAATAGATTCAACAGTTTGACAGAAGAATATAACAAGTTAATAAAAATGAGATGTAGATAGATAGTTTTTAGACCCAGTTTGACATAAAAGGTTGACATTGATCACACTCAGCTGATTCTTGTTAGTCAAACAGGTTAAAATAAAAATCACATGATAAGATATCGGTCCTGTCATGTGAGCAAAGTAGTTTAATGCCAAAATGCACACACACACACACACAAACTGGACGAGTTGGAACCAAACTGATGCCTCAGCAAGTAGAAATAGATCAGTGTTCCTCGTTTTCTGTTTCTCTCCTTCCTTATTCTCAGCCCACAGAAAGATGCATGTGAACACGGCTTACTGCCGGTTTTTAAAGCTCAACAAATCCTGCAATCATGCAAGAAATTCGCAACAATGCAAGAGAAGGAACCGCACAGAGTTCCGGCGACATTAGAGCCCAGCTTTAGGGTCAGCCTCCCATGTAAACAGCTCGGCTAGTCGTCTGTGAAGGCTTCTCATCGAGACAAAACTGGCCCCAACCGCGGCACAACGCTGCTCTAAACCCAGATCAGCCCCAATGTGTGTGACTATCCATGTCAACAAGGCTGCTGTTTTAATTTATTCAGCGCTAACACGCTAATAGCCACTGCACAGCTGAGAACAGACGCTACCTGGCTTGGTTGCTAGCTAAAGCTAATCAGCATGCACAGGCTGTTGTCCAACTTATGTAAGCTGGTTAGCTTTTCATTAAACTCACCAGCTTTGTAGGTTATTTCCAAAACACGTAGCTCAAATACCCACGGAACGAGCAATTAACCATCTCGCACATGCTTGAAACCGAATCCGCACACAGCCCAAAGTGAATTTGGCGAGCTAGCCTCAGCCGCTAATTGGGACGGATATAGTCTGACTTACACCTCCAGGATCCTGTCACCCTTCGCTATCCCCGCTCGGTCTGCGGCACCTCCGGGCAGGACGGCGCTGACGTGCTGGAGAGGAGCGTACAGCTCCCCGTTGATGCTCCGCAGCTGCCCCCCTTCGCTGACCTGACCGCGAACGTTGAAACCGTAGCCAGACTCCGACTTGACGATCCGAACTATCCGCGGACCAGACGTTACCGTCGCGGCGTTCTGGCCCGCGGTGCCCGCCGACGATGAACCGACAACCGGACCGTTGCGGGGTGCCGCGGGGAGACCCGGCCGAGTTTCTTCGTCTCCTACATCCGCCATCTTCTTCGTAACAAGCACTAACCCCCTCCCGCAAGTCGCTGTTTTCGAGCAATTTCAAAACAACAGTTGGGGTCTGTCCCTCTAGTTACGCTAGCTCCAAACAGACAGACTCTGTTGGTAAAGACCCGCCCCTCGGTGACGTCACGAGTCACGGCCACACAACGTGACCTGCGGGAGATTATGGCAAGCCGATTTATCATTTATTATCATTTGTCAGAAATTTCATAAAAGGAAACTGAAAATCTACATACTTCTAACACGATCTTCTATAGTGACTCTTTCAATGATAAAAGTATCACCACAGGAAAAATATCACCAGCTAAAAAAATATTTATATTATGAATTGTTTAAAAGCTGTTATAAGAAACTACGAAAAATGTATTTAAGGAATATTTCAATAAATTATTATTATTTTTTTTATTCTTGGGCCCACCTAGGGCCACTTCAGACTATATTATTATTATTATTATTATTATTATTATTATTATTATTATTATTATTATTATTATTATTATTAAGTCCACTCAGTGCATTGTCTAAATAATTTAAAGGTCCTGATGATTTGATTTAACAAAAACCAAGTGCAATAGAGTGATCCTACATTGTAGGATACAATGACAGTAAAGGGTGTTACTGATATTATTAATGCAAAGAATTGAATGTCATTTTGTTTCAGTTTGTCTTGGTATTACATAATAAACCTGCATGCCCTTTTTACTCACTGTTCCCCACTAAATAAGATCATTTTATTCTTTTACTTTGTCAAAATGTGTGCATTAATTCAAATTATTTGTCTTTAATGGTCCAAACTGAATGTAATCTGTATTATTGCTTGCAAATCTGTGGTTTAAAAAACAAAAAAGATTGAGAAATAAATGACCGATCTGGCCCTTTTATCATAATATTGCTATTAGGAACTATTAGATAAAACTTTTAGCATTAGAACAATTCTTTTAAATATTTCCTTAATCTGTTGTTACCAATTTATCTCAAAACACTGGTAATAATGTGCTTTATCATGCATTGAAAAAGATAGATTACATTTAGACTAGGCTACATATCTGTATCGATTTCATTCATGATATGTTTAGGGTTTTATTTAGAGGATTTGTGAAATAACTCATTTTGAACCATTTCCCCCTAAATCAACATTTTTTGTAATCAATAACAAAAACCACCACTTACCGTAATTTCCTTTTAGTTTGTGACTACATTTCAAAGTAATCTGACCAAAAACTAAACATTTGGTTGAAATAAAAACTCAGACATCAAACTACATGATTATCTTCACACATCCATCAACTGCATTCTGTTGAAATATTGTTTGTTTGTTTTTTTCAGTCGTACAAAAGCTTGATTAGAAGCAATAAAAGTAAAGAAAAGTGATCAAATAGTCTGCATTAAAGCCAGTTTTTTACTGATGCACAACATGCTCTTTATGAGATGCAGGGATGTTTGCTGCGTTACAAGATTATCACATATGTTTAAAAACGTTGGCGCCTAAGGGCAATTTAGAAATTTTAGATTATGTAATTTACAGACTTTACAAGCGAGCTGGGACAAAAAGCAGCCACCAGCAGGTCTGGTTTAAACCTGGGACCTTCAGGTTGCAAAAGTGACTGTTATGTCGCTTTATTATGCAAGCGTCATCGGTTATTTCTGTCCTGTTAAAACTTGTAAAATCCTGTCGAGGTATGGCTCTTTTCCTAAAGTGACCTAAGCGGCAAAGCATGAAATCTAATGTCACAACAGGAAAAATAAGGAACCAAATGTGTTTAGGCCAACAAATAACCTTCCAAAGTGCTGAAACATTCGTTCAGCTGTTCAGAAATAACCCCGTTGTTCCCACAGAACACAAAGAAGGTAATTACAGTGATTCAGAGGAGGAAAAAACAACAACATTTATTTAATTTTGCATGACAAGATAATTTCTGGGAGTTGACAGAATGGCAGCTCTCTCAGTCAGCCTCGGGGTGGCGCTGGGATTCTTTCATTTTTTACAGATGAAGTATTCATGGCACATCTGAGTGACGCAGCACACCAGGTTGACGAACTCGCTGAAGTCCACGCTGTTGCTCTTGTTTGTGTCCAGGTCCTTGAAGATGCGGTCGATTGCTGCCTTGTCATTGGCTTTCTGCAAGAAAGAAACCAAAAGTTATTGTCAAAACATCTAATAATTTTCGTTGTTTGCAGAACTGCGGACCAATATTTGCTTGGATTCCAGTGGGTGTGCAGGACTGAGAAAGACTGAGGTCAAAGGTCACTTACACACAGCAGATCTCCAAATTCATTCTGCAGAAGCTCCTTCAGCTCCTCCTTGTTCAGAGTGTCCTTGTCATCCTCCTTGCTTGCGTATTTTGTGAAGGCGGTGATGAGGAGGGCCATGGCCTGCTGGATGTCAGACATGCTGGTGGACAGTCTAAGACAGCAGGGAAACAATGAACCAAAGAAAGAGAATAAAAACAGATTGTGGACATTTTGATTAAAAAAAAGTTCATTTTTAGGATCCCAAATTTCACAAACTCATTTGCACAAAGACCTCAATGTCTAAAATAAGATTTAACTCAACATTTTAAATCAGAACTTCAAACTTTTTCTCCTTATTTATATTTAATCAGTTCTTTAATATCAACAGATGAATTATGGGGCATTATAATCAAACTTGGATCTTATTAATATAGGACTTGTAGGATGTTCAGTCACAACTTTAGTAAAATTAGAAACAAACAAAGAAGTGAGATTTTAACTGAGTAGAAATACATGAATTTACTGTAAATAATAGACATGTATTCACTCATTAAGAGCATTAAGTGTTTGACATCACTGCCTACATCTTTGTCCTTGTTTTTCTTATAATTTTCCACTGAGGTGGTTAAAAATAATCCCTGGGTTTCCACCTGGGCCCCTCCGTTCTGACTTCACACCGTTCCCGGTCTCTAAAGCGACGTCTCTGCAGTGACACGGGACATCGTTATGGAAACGGGTATCTCAGGTGAACAGCTGCAGCTAAAGAAGAAGATCAAGACCTGAATGAAGCCTTTCTTGTACCTTCAGTTGTTTGTTCTCAAAAAAAAAAAAAATCATCAATTGTTTAATTAGTGTTTTATAATTTCTTATTCCGCCCCTCCAGCGAGTCCATGGATTTTGACAGAGGCAGTTGTGGTTACATTGTGACTCAGAGGCGGTTTCCTCCCTGGAGCACAGTTAGTGGAGGAAACTGTGGTGTCAGAGGGTTTGTAAACAGGTTAGAAATGAGGAGGAAGATAGAGAGCACAGAACCAGAAACTATGGCGCTGATCAGGTGTTTCCACTGTCCACCGAGCATCACATCCAAAGCATTTATCAGTGTGTTCAAAACAAAAACTCTTTAAAGTAATTTAAGAAGCTCTGTAATAATGCATGTAACTGGGTGAATGTGGTGTAAAGAATTTGTCAAGAAGACTAGAAATACCTGTGTCATTGCTTTTGTTATTTCATGTTTCATTTGTTTAAGATTAAAAAAATAATTGTGTTAACTTCAGAATACGCATGGCACCTTGTTACCTGAGCTGCACTACTTACCTCGAAAAGGTTCCCATCACATGTTTGTAATTAAAATCAGACAAAGAAAACAACATTTCGTAGTTATTTTACTCACCGGAGGTTGAGATTTCAGACGGGGAACAGTCGGTGCTCGAGGAGTGACGGGGAGGCGGATGTGAGGGATGCTTTATACTCGCCACACCCTGAATCTCTGCCTCGACAACACTCCCCTCATCTTCATCCACTCCTCCCACTCCATCATTCTCTCTTCTTTTTCTTTAATCTTTTGTGTGATTTGTTGTGTGTGTGCCCAGTTGCATTGAAGAATAAATTAGAAACTACTAAACATAGATAAAATAAGTTTCTTTTTCTGGGTTTGCAGTTTTTTTTTGTTAGCCCAGTTCATTCTCACTTTATGATGAAACTTTCATCCCTTTAAGACTCTTGTTTAGCAAGTTTATAAAAAAGAACTTCAGTGTTTATTTTAGTGTTGTGATGTTCAGGTTTATTTTTGTATATCCTCTGAAAGGAGTCACATTTTGTGCCACTTTGTTTAGTCATATCCTTGCAAATACATGACGTTCATAAACTTTACTAATCAGAGATTTTTGCACGTTCATATTTAATCAAAACTCTAGGTTCCCACTGTGCATGCTGCAGATGTTTGTGTGGAAGACATCTTGGAAGATGTCGACCAAATGTTATGCATGGTGACAAAGAAATGATCTCTGTGCTCTTTTTCTGCACGTTTCAATGACAGAACGCTTGTTTTCCACATTGTGCGAGCTCATTCCCAGTGTTCTGTGTATGCAGGAGGCTTGATTTACTAATTTTATTTACTTGTTTGAGAGGCGCGTGATCCCTAAGTGAAAACACTGGCCACACTGACTCACTGTGTGCAGATTGTTAAAGTCCCATGCGGCTCCACTCTTCCTTACAATTTTGTGAAGTCAGAAAATAAAAGCTCTGTGGCGACTCGGTTTCTTTCTTTATGAGTGTGTGGTCTGTTTTTTGTTTTTTGTTTTCAGTATCTTGTCTTCAGGTCAGAATATAGTTGATTTAGTCTCTAATTCAGTTTGTCACAGCCCAGTTAAACACAGATCATTGTTATAAACTATCATAAATTCTTTCCAAGACACATCTTTTCTGAGTGGAAATAGTTTGTCAGTCTTTGTCGTGTCGTCTCTCTGTCTCAGTGACTCAGAAGAACCGAACTGGGAGGAAGCAACCAAGGAAACCATTATATTTATCATAAACAGCTTTCAGTCATGAGAACATGTGTTTGCTAATGATTTTAAATCGAATATGCATGCCCTGCGTTGTAATTTCAGCTGTGCTCTGGTGCCATCTAGTGGATTAAAAGAGAATAGTAGAAAAAGAACTTGCAGTTTCAGAAAAAAAATTAAAAAAGCTGAATTCCAGCTGACTTTACTTCAGCCTGTAGACTTTGACCTGAAACTGACAAAAACAGCTTCACTGAAACATATTTAAACAAGATGCAACAAAATTTTAATTGGTAACAAATTGTCAGGAAAATCTTTTTGAATAATTTCTTATTTTCACACAAAACATCACACATGTAAAAGTTTACAGTAGATTTTCTCCACATACTTAAAAAAACAGACAGTCAAAGTTACGTTATTTCTTGTTTTACATATTTAACTATTATTCCGTACATTTAAGGAAAACTACAAGACAAAACCAACTACTACTAGTACTGGCAATTAATCATTGGCTTAATTATTATTTTTTTAACATTTGTAAAAGTATCAACCTAGATTTTGAGTTTTATTTTGGTTTTTAGCTACTATTCTGCTACTTTTAGCTAGTGCTTTGCTTCTATAAGCTTTTATTTAATCTTTTGTTAGTTTTAGCTAGTACTTTTAGCTTCTGGCTACTGCTTTTCTACTTTTAGTTAGTGTTTAATTACTTGCATTTTTCTACTTTTAACTTCAACTAGCATGTCTTCCTATTAGCTTTTAGCTTGTTTTTTGCTCTTTTTAGCTTTTATTCAGTGCTCGGCTTTGTTCGGCTTTAACAGCTCAGTTTCAGCTTCCTCAGCGAATGTCAGTAAAGTCATTCAGCACTCAGCGTTCACATATTTTTACAGAAAATGCAATTTCTCTAATTTACATTCCTTCCCTTCTTTGTTATGAAAATGTTTTACGATCTAAACACTTTAGTTTTATTAAACTGTGAGTTAAATGTTTCATATAAAGTTAAGAAGTTGAGTAAATATTTAAAGCCCCAACTTTCATTCAGTTACGTCAGCTAATTTTACTTTCTAGCGTGAGGTTTTAATTGCTGATTCAAAGCACCCTTCATTGCTAAAATAACTTGTGCAAAAACTGGAATGCACTTTGCCCATTAAGAGAAACTCACAGAAGTTAAATAGAACTGATGTGAGCAGCTACAAAGCAGATGTTTGCAGATGTTTTAACAGAGAGGGGCTTCTTCTGTGTCTGAGCCAGGTGAATGTCTGAATGTTTGCTAACCCTGCAGCTCACACAAACACACCCTGAGGAGGAATGCCTGGAGCTACAGCAGAACTGAGAGTGTGGAGGATTACTTTGTCAGACAGAGCCCGAGGCAAAGGGGTCATACTCTTTGTATCTAAAGGAGGTCTTTTAGCTCTTAGCCTGATCCTTTTCTTCAGGGTTGGAGACCCTGATAAATGATGATTATTTTATTAGAGCATGCAGTGCATATTTCCACATATGTGAACTCATGACCGTATTTTTACTACAACTCTTTCAACACCAGAATTCGTTTTGACCAAAGGCAGCAAAAATCCCCCGTATGACAGAAACAGTGAACAAAGCTGGATTTCCCGTCTCTGTGCTCTGCTGCGGGTCACATGGGTGTGGTGCTTCTGTAAACACATGCGGACACATACAGTCAGAGCACAGTAACCTAGCAACGAAAGTGTTTGCTCGGTTTCCATGAACACCAGTAGACCAAAAACCAAAGCCCTCCCCGCAACGATGACAGACATTTCCTCCCTGAGTTTAGTCTCTCAGGCAGAAAGTCTCAGTCTGCCCACACCACTGGGACTGCCTTATGGGATGATATTCTTCACATCTATGAAGAAAAAAACTGGATGGATTGCTTGTAAAAAAAATTTTTTTTTAAAGTGTTGCTTGTGAGATTTAATTGCTCACGGATGAATCAGAAGGGTGGTTAGCAGAAGAGCTTCTCCTCTAATTAGCGTGAGCCAACTTTTACCAGACATGAATCACAATGATCAGATTTTTGTGCACGGTGCTGATGTAATGGACCATGTTCCTCTGTAATGTGCCAAAAGGCATGCTTCACCCCTACATCACTAGCAGCACAAAATACTCAAAAATAGGCCTAGGGACTAAGGGGTTAGTTAAATCAGAGGTCTAGGTTTCCTTGAAGGAATGCATATCGCCCACACTGCCTTTCATGCCAGATTTTTAAACTAAAATCATTTTATGCTCAGAAGGAACAGCGTTAAAGCTGTTTTAGTCAAACCTTATAAATGAAGTTATGCACAATCTCATGTGTGGTCTCACGAGATGTGAATGTGTTGACGGTGACTCTCAGCTACTACCACAACAAAACTTAATCCAATATCTGTAAAATCAGGCAGACAGTATTGATGCCAATACTAGATGCTACAGTTAGAGTAGTACTCAAAGTAATTTAGCTTTGAGTACAACACTTTTAGCTCAATATCTGTAAAATTAGCTGAGTTATAGACAACTTTGTGTTTTCTGATGTCAGTTGGCATCTTGGCTCCAAAGGTTAATCAGTGATTATCTTCTGTGAGTTTCATTAAAATCCTTCAATCCTCCGTGAGATATTTTGCTAACAGGCAGACACAGCTGACTGCACTAGTTAATAATAATAATAATAATATGCGATCTGTTAGCACACAGAGTGCATGTTGGAGAGGATTCAGCTACTACCATTCACCAGCACTGCATCAAAGTTGTCTGCAGCAAGTAAGATACTGTTTATAACTTTACCTCAGAACCGCCATTTTAAAAAATCGCTGTCTCTTTAATGCATCGCTACGCAGAGTTGCAACATCTGCTGAGATAAAAGCTCACAGTGGGGTGTGTTTGTGCCCAGAACATTTGTCAGATTCCTCAAGGCAGTGATAAGCAGGACTTTATGATGAGAGCAAAACAAAGTCCACCTGTTTTTTTTCGATCACAACTATTTTCACAGCTCAAGGGGTCAAAGGGCAATGCTTACTGTTTACTTTCAATGATAATGATTATAGTAAAAGCTTAAAACTATTTTAAATGCAAATCATATAAAATGTGTTGTGGCGTGAAAACAATACACACAAGATGGTTTTGAAATTGTTCCCCATATTTAATCAACAAAACATTTCTTTTATTTTTTACAAAAGCTGAACATCTTTTGGACTCTTCTCTTCACGTCGTTGCCTTTTAACATTTTCCGGTTTTCTTCATGTGCTGCTGATAGCACTGCTCACAGGCAACGGACAGTCCAACAACCAGAGAAACAAACTCCTCAAAGTTCACCCGGCCGTCGCCGTTGGCGTCCAGGTCCTTCATGATCTTATCTACAGCGGCGGGGTCCTTCTGAGACTGCGTGGATAACAAAAACAGTGGTGTGAAAGGGTGCATCAGCAACCATCCCGTGTTGTGTAAAAAGTGATAAAACAATAAGAGATGATGTCAACAGTCGCTCCGCACCTTGAGGAAGTTGGACAGCTCGTTCTCCATCAGCAGCCGGAGATCCCGGCGATTGAGGGTGGCCCCACTGCCGTCTTTAGAGGCGTAATGGTGGAACACCTTGATGAGTGATTCCATGCAAGTCTCCAGCTCTGAAGGCATGGCTGCTGGGATGTCTTTAGGCTGAAAAACAACATTCAAATACAGCAGAAAGAGGTTAAAATCTGATCCCTGTACGATTACATTCTGTTTTATCTGTCATACTTGATGTAAACCTTTTCAATAGGCTCCCAGATAAGGATATGAAGACCTCAACTGAGCCCAGAGTTTGATCATCTTTGTGTGAAACCAACTAAGTTTCTGTAAATTATAAGAGGATGCTGCCCAACGAATGGATAAACAACACTTTGCTGACTCTCCCACAAATGAGTAATCCTCATCAGCAGCTATGGGTCATCATGTTAGGCATGTTATCATGTTGTTAGAGAAAAAAATAACAGTAATCATCGGATTTGACTGAAAAAGTAAAGCATTCCTGCAACTCAAACCCCATGAAAGCTTTTGCTTTGTTGTAGCAACAGTAAAAAAAAGAAAAAAGGAGAAGTGGGAGGAACATCTGAGGCTACTTTTTGTCTGAGAGGCAGTGGAAAACTTGAACAAGCTGAGAAATGAGAGGCCCAGAGTGGTGGGATTCAAGGCGAGCAGCAGGACATGTGTGTGTGTGTGTGAGACTGTCCACAGTCCAGCCACACCCTGATATTACCCCACACTGCACTTCTGAAAAGCTTACAGTGCAAAAAGATCCCAAAACATTGCCTAATCTTTAAAATAATGACTTCATAATTCTTAGAAAGTTTGGTTTAAAGTCCTAAAAGTTGTCCAAAGTAAATCTAACATGAGAAATCGGCTAAACTAAAAGCAATGATGCATAATAGATTTTTAAAAGTCATTTAAAAGTAGGGCTGTACAGCAGAAAAAAGAATTATTGTAGACTTAGTGTTAACAGGGTGAGTAAAAATGACAGGCACCACATGAAAGCAGCTAATTCGTATCAATCCCCTGAGAATCCTGACAGAACCACACCCGTGGGGCCGGAGCGCCACAGTTAGTTCTTACCGTGCAGAGCTGAGACGGGTCCGGCAGAGGAGAGCAGGAGGTGTGCAGGAGGGTGAAGGAAGAGCAGCAGGGCTTTTATACCGAGGCACCGCCCCGCTGCTGCTGCTGCTGCTGCTGCTGCTCCTGCTGTGAGTCAAGCTCACATGGACTAACCGGACCCTATCCGCGCTCACAGACAGCAAGGGGCGGCAACTTCATCAGGATACTGGAAAGAAGTTTGTAATTTAGGAGTGACCCACACAGTTCCTCAAATCAAAAGTCTGTGGGTTTAAAGGCTTCTGCAGTCATCGCCTGCAGGCTACAGTGGAACAATAATGTTTTAGCCTGTGGGCGAGTGTGTTTTCTGTGCCTTCAGCAAAATATCTCATGAACCACTGAAGGAATTTGAATGAAAGTTTCAGTAAAGTAGTCATTAGCAGTTCTGTTTAGATATTAAGCTAAAATTTGGTGTGGTAGTAGCTGATCATCCTTCCCAGCAGATACTTCAGATACTTTGAACAACAACACCTTGTATGATGTCTAAAAAACTTGGCATTAACTGTTGGAGTCCACCCTGTTTATCTGTTAGCAAAATATCTCATGAACCACTGGACAGATCTTCATGAAACTCATACATCTACAACTGATTACTTTTTGGAGTCATCCCAGTTTAAGATGGCTGCCACAGCTAATCAACACTAGCCAATATAAAGACTACACCTCAGTGTATTTTATATATATTCAGCTAAATCTTAGTGTGGTAGTAGCTGACAGTCTTTCACAACATACTCTAAGTGCTAACAGATGGTATGAGATTGCACATAATGTTATTTTTAGTGTTTGACCAAAATGACTATAACTGTGTCATTTCTCATCATCACATGACCTCAGTCTAAAACTGGAATAGGCCTTTAATTTATTCATGTTTTCTTTAGGTCCACTGTAGTTTTATTAAGCCGCTTGCTCTGCAGTCTTAATGATTTATTCTTTAAGACAAGAAGATTCCCCAACTTCCTGATTGCTGCTTTAAAATCATCAGAAAGAAGATAAGAGGTAATCTTAGAGCTTCATCCCAAAGAGAAAAAAATCTGCTAAACAGTACAAAATAACTTATCTATTGCAAAGCTATCACCCTACAGTCACATGACAACACACATGCCCAAAGTATAATCATGAAGCAAGTTAATCTGAAGCTCTTTGGAGAGTAAAATTAAAACAGGATTTGTGTGCCCCCTTGTGTTGAAACTATGACATTACAAACTTTTAAACTGAGTCTCCTGAAACAAATGAATGCATGCTATTTTAATTAGTTACACACAAAAGGATACCTGTTCAATTTTTGTCTTCTTGGGCTCTGTTTAGCTTTTAGCTACCATTTTTCTAATTTTAGCTTTTAGTTACTATCTTGCTAAATTGAGCAGTTTTGTTAATTTTAGCACTTATCTCTGGTTTTGGTCATTAAGCTTTAAGCTGCAGTTTTATTTATTTATTTATTTTTTGTTTTTAGCTTTAGTTTTGTTCATTTTAGCTTTAAGTTACTGTTTTTCCAATTTTAGGTTTTAGCTATGTTGGTTTATCATCTGCTTGTTGAACTTCTAGTGGAGACTGAACTTGACTGGTTTTGTATGATTTTTATAATAACAAAAGAGCAACTTTTCTATTAATTTATCACCTTATATGCATATTACACAGCATTTATAACCTTCAGATTTTAAATGTTTTAAAGGTTTTAGGGACTTTTTTTGCGACAACAGTTATTGTGATAATTATTGTGGTTAGTTTGTTAGGCTGTGGCAAATCAGAAGGAAAAGAAAAGCATTATGCTCAGATATGTTTTGGCGTGGTGCATGAACAGAAAACCTGTCAGGTCAGGTTGGTATGTCATTAAACACAAACACTTCTGGCAGGAGTAGATTTCCTCAACTGTGGGAAAAATACTGAAAACTGAAATGTATTTGTTGCAAGCTTTTCAGTGTTTGCCATTCTTTGTTTCTTGAAACTATTAAGTGTAAAAAAGGTATAAAATCAAGAATTAATGGCAAAATTATAGTTGTTTGAGGGAGTTGATCTAGTCAATAACATTTTGGATAAAAACAACAACAAAATAAACCTCTACCGTATTTTCTTATTTTGTTTTTGTTAATTTTTGTGGCCTTTTTTATGTTTTTACATCTCTCCTGCAGCTTGGCTTCAAGACTTTTATAAATGAATTTTGCGCCCTCGTGTGGTGGAGTTATGAATTACACAATCCTTCAGTGGGTTATAAAAAGTCCATCCATCCATCCATCCATCCATCCATCCATCCATCCATCCATCCATCCATCTGGGCTGGTGATCTCCAGCAGTTTTTGTGATTTTTTTGTGATTTTGTGAGTTTTTGTGGTACACCCCGGACAGATAAAAGTACATTTATGCCTCTTAAATGAAACAAAATCCCTTCACATACCACCTACTGAGTGTTGTGTAAATCACAAAAAAGAGTTGAGTAAATTACAAAAGCTTCAAATGAGTTTGTAATATAATGAACTTCACTGGAAGAGACTCGGGTGTCTGTTTTTGTAAAACGCAGATCAGTGCATTTTTTCAAAAACACCTGATCACAAAGAAAATTTCTGCCTTTTAGTGAAGTGACACTATAACAAGAAACGAGAAAAGACAGTTACTCAGGTACCTCGTAACGAAAGCGCCAATTCTAAGCCTGCACACTGATTAATGAATAACCCATTTTTCTGTTTCACCTGCAGATAAAGAACTCATAAGGAGTCTGATTTTTGTTTTACTTCACACGTCTGCTACAAATATTCACAAAAGTTAAATGTATGATTTGTCTATTTGAAGCCACTCTAATGTGCCACAGTGAACGGAGCTGCAGCGTGCAATGTGATTAATGACATTCAGTGTTGGCCACCTTCAGCAAACACAGCAGTTTTCTCGCCCTTCCAGTTTCTCTGCTAAACCTGATCACTACAACAAGAAGAGACAAGTAATGCAAAAGTGATTGGCACAAAAGCTTTTATTTTCCTTGATGTGAAACCAAGTACTTCAGAATGTAAAGTATTTATTCAAGCACAATGGCCTGGTTATGGTTTTCCGTGTTTTTCTTTTGCGCACTTCATGACTTCCTCAAGGATTGCATGGTTTGCGCAGGCGAACGAGCACACCAGGCTGCAAAACTCAGGGAAATCCAGAGTCCCATCTTTGTTCACGTCTATTTTCTTGAAAATCTCATCTTTATTTTCAGCACATGCCTTCATGAAAAAGAACACAAATACAAGTGAATTTGTATATAACTGGTTCTCCATTTCTGCAAAAATCATTAACTTTGATAGCTGTTCCGTAAGAAAATATGAAAAACTTTTGTTGAAATGTAACATAAATCATATCTTTTGAAGTCAATGTAAAATAGAAGTAAATCAGTGCAACTTTTTGTTTATCATCTGGAATTTCTGCACCAATATTATACAACAGAAATTAAAAAACAAACAGATAAATGTTCCCTCACTTCATTAAATGATGGCATCTGCTCTGCCAAGATTTCCTTAAAGGCGTCACTGCACAGCTTTCCGTTCTCGTTTTGATGCTGCATGAATACACACAACATACTACCTACTGCCATTTCCATCAAAGTCATGTCCTTGCAGCCTGCCATTTTAGATTTTAAACAGATCTGGACACAAAGAAAAAACAGAAAAAACAATCTTAACTGTTTAGCACCTCAAATTAGGAATTCTATACTAACATAAGCAGAGCTACAAATTGATTCGAATGATCAGGGTGATGTTTTTTTTTAATTTTTGGATCTAGTCAACACATTTTTACATACCTGGCAAAAGGTAGATGAAGTCTCGTGAAGCACCTAAAATTGGGATACGTGCATTATCAGTATTCAAAAACAGAAATATATGAGAAATATTCCAAATACGTAGTGAAATTTGCAGAAAAACTAAGCAGTTGGCTGTTTTGTTCCTACCTGGATCTGAAGACGAGTCCAAAGTGTGAACTCAGACTCGCTGTGAGAGCTTAAATAGAGCTGGAACGCCCTCTAAAACCCCACCACACCCTCTTTATGTGTCCTACTCAGCAGGTATTTGTGGCAAAGTAAATTTAAGAAGATACATCTAAATGCACCTTAGACATGCTTTAAAAAAGTGTCACTTTTCTACTCATTTATAACATTACATGCATATTATGCAGCTTTGATAACGTTAAGGTTTTAACCATTTCCAGCGAGTTGTGCAGAATTTATAGGAAAACCGCCGTAGGGGCTTTTTGATACGGCGGTTATTGTGCTGTTTATTAAGGTTGGTTTCTTAGGCTCTGACGCTAACAGCTCAGCAGAAAGAAATGCACTTTACAAAGATTTGGGCGTGGTGCATGAACAGAAAACCTGTCTGGTCAGGTTGCCATGTCAGAAAACACTAAATCTTCTGGCAGGAGTGGATTTTCTCACCAGTGGGGAAAATACTGAGACTTTACTTGAATAAAAGCAGTAGCACTATTGTTTAGGACAGTATAAAAACAATTTCACTCTGTAGCACGATGTTAAAATATGCTCTAAAACATAAAATGTTATTTGTAAGGCTTTGTATTTTTAATAGGGTGTTAAACCCATAACTACTCACTGAATCGACTGCATGCATGTTTGTGTTGCATAAGGAGACAACAGACCTGTGCACGTCCCTGGCTGTCTGAACTTTCATTTCAAGATTTCTGCAGAGAAGCAGCTGTTAAATACTTAAATAATGTGAATGAACGGAAGGGCTATCATTTCATTTTGTCTGCCACCTTTCATGTCAAAGTTTAGATGTTTTGGTCAAAATATTTTGCGACGCCTGCAGTGTTGCAAAATGCCACACAGAGCGTGTGTTTTTATTTTTAGCTCATAATCTGTAAAATTGACTGAGTTACAGCCATTTTTGTATTGGTGGATCAGCAGTGGCGGCCATTTTGAACTGGATAAACATGTTGTAGATGTACATCAAAGGATTGAAAGGTTCATTAAAATCAGTGGTTCATGAGATATTTTGCTAACAGACAGACAGAGTTGAGACCAGACAGTTGATGGGAAAATGTTAAACAAAGATGTTGCAAAACCTGCTGGAATATGAGACAGGGATGACTCTCAGCTACTACCACACCAAATATTAGCTCACTATCTGTGCAGCTGACAGAATATAAGCATTTTGTCAGAGTTTTAAATGAAAGACATTTGTCTTACTGGCTTTTTTTCTTCCACCCAAGCCTTAAAAATACACGATTTATTCGTGTTTTTGAGCTTCATTGGTCAAAATGCATCACATTTAATGTATATTCTTGCTCAATTATTTACTCAGCTGGATGTAAACAACGTAGATGCACGAGAAAATTAGGAACCAAACAAATAACAGATGGTGTTTAGTTTTCCTGTTTCTTTCTCTCCTCCATGTGCCACATCATTTAATGGCATCCGGTGCGGGGTGGGGTGAGCTGAGAGGTGGGGTGGGGTGTGTGGATGAGGAATAAAGCCACAGGCATCTCTTAATATCCAGCGTGGACGTACAGCGAGGCTTTATATATTTAAGATGGCGGCAAATCAAGAAAAATAATAAAAATAAAAAAAATCCTCTTTTTCCTCCATCTGAACGCGTCACGTGGTGACGTTCATCAGCGCGCACCAGGACCGAGACGCTTCTGAAAACCAGAAAAAAATAAACCAAAAACGCAGGAAATAAGGAGCAGTTAATTGATCATTTCCAGTAACCCGGAGGGATAAAGTGAAACCTGTGACTGAGCGCGTTTAAGATGCACCACAGGTTCTGTGGTCTGAGCCGAATCGCATCCAGATGATGAAAACGGGGGGCAGCTTTTTTTACGTGGCAGAGATGGATGTGAAAACAGCCTCATCCGCCATGGAAGCGTTGGTTCGCATCAGCGTGAGTACATCTTTATACTTGTCTCCTCACTGTGTTAAAATTAAAATATTTTTAGGCGAAGCTTCGTGATTTCACAGGGAATGATTTGTGTGGAAACCACTGAGAAAAAACAGGTTTATGTCGCTTGATTTTGAAGCCAAATTAAAAGGTTTTGAGGTGAAATGAAATAGACTCTCGGTGGGGATTAAATTATTTGCTGTGAGGATCGTTATTAAGAGGTTCGCTGTTTCTGGAGGGGATTAATGGAACAGGCCTCTCAGATTCGACCTAAATCTTCATCCAAAACAAGAAAACAATGATCTCTCTCCTGTTTTTTTTTTGTTATTGTTGACGAGATGCTGCTGTTTTGTTGGTAAATATAAAATGGTAAAATAGGCTTTTTGTTTTTCTTTTTTTTTTTGCGGGGCTGGTTGGATGCTCGTTTCCATGGAGACCGGATGCAAGCCTCCAGTTCCCTGCTGCTGAGGGAAAATAAAAAAAAACAAACAAACGATGAGCTGCTTGGAAGGTTTTTTTTTTTCAGAAACGATGACAATCAGATAAAAATAAATAAATAAATCTCAGAGAAAGTGCAGAGCTGCATCTTTTCAGGCTGTCGAATCAGATCTTCTCTTCTACGGAGCCCATCTTACACCTCCTTACTGGCGATGTAATCCCTCAAACCCCTCCCCTCTTCTCAGTCGCTGTCCTCCTGCGGGATATATAGCCTGTAGTCCACTATCATGGCGCCTAGATTCCAGGTGAAGGTAAGGATGTGCCTGCTTTACGCCTTCACCAGCAATGCAGCAGCCATTAGAGGCGGATGCGGAGAGCCACAGCTTGCGGTCTGCAGACCGTGCAGTAACCTGGATTTGTTAGGATGAGCTGCAGGAGCAGGAGACGGACAGGCCGGAGTTGACATTGGAGAATGACACAAAGGGGGACTGACTGAATGTGATGTAGGTCTTAGCTGCAGAGTCATGTCTCAGCAAAGGTGTGTGTGGCTTTATAATTTTAGAGAAGAAGGGTGAAGGAACGAGCTTTATCTGGTCCTGCATCACATCACACACAGCAGTGAGAAAATTCACAATTCCCCCCCTGCGTGCAGCACTCAGTCAGCTTTTCTCAGCCTCTGCTTGAAGTTAATTCATCGTGAGCGTGATGAGAGCGGCATGACCTGCAACAGTTTTGCTTTGGAGGTTGTGTGTCAAGGGCATCCTGTCTGCCTGCCAAAAAGACTTAGAAACACAGAGTGGAGACAAAATCGGAGAAATTAGACACAAAGCATTAATGTAATGATGGCATTCCTTCCGTTTTTTTCATAAAAGCCGTGCAGGTAGAGCGGCTGTAGGTGTGAAGTTGGGTTTTTGAAGCAGCAGTGTCCTGTTTTGTCAAACTGATGTCCTTGAGTGAAACTGTGACACTCTTAAGGGCCTCAGAGATTCAGACACACACTCACTCTGAAGCCCTGATTTAGTTTCATTGACTGTGCTAGCTCAAGAGTAAAGTACAGAAAGTTACAAATGTGTTTTGATTTACTGTGCTGCGTTATTGTCTCTTGAATTATTTTTTTGGAGTCCCTTCTCATTTTTGTCCTGCTGTAATCAATTCACTTTTTGTAATAAATGTAATAAACAAGGTTTGTTGTCATAGTATCATAAAACAATTGGACTCTTGGAGCTTTTATTCATACGCAGGGCTGTTATATAAGAAATGCAGAGGTTGAAGAATTAATGGTTGGTCTTTATCAATAATTTACAAGAATGATGGCTCGTGTCATCTGTTTGGCACATCTTTTTACACTGGCCACTTTTATCTCCTCTAACCTGCATACTTTACTGGTACTGACTAAATATGTAAGACTTTTTAGCAATTTTTAAATTAATTTTCAACCCAATTCAAGGTTTGTTATGCACTTTTCTCCCTCTACATGTTGCGTTTCAGAGGTTTTATGAACTAAAATGATTCCATCTTTGGGATCTATAAATAATCCATGACCTCTTTGCCTCCGACAGTCTAACATGAAGAGCCTGGAGCAGGAGCTGCATTGCCCCGTGTGTAAAGAGATAGTCAAACAGCCTGTGGTCCTGCCGTGCCAGCACAGCGTCTGTCTAATGTGTGCCTCCGAGGTCTTAGTGGCAAATGGCTACCCGCCTCCGGACCTTCCCCCTGAGCCCAACTCTCCAGCCTCCACCCCCAACATGCGCTCGCCCCGTCAGGCTCGCCGGCCCACTCCAAAATCCGAGCAGCGGCCTATTGACCGCGTGCTGCGGTCAGGTAAGAAACGCGTCTTTATTTTGATTATTTATCTGATTTCTCGAATATAAGAGAAGCTTGTTCAATTGAAATCTTCTCCTTCTGCTCATGAGGTCCCCACCCACCATCGCCATCCATGCCTCGTTCCCCTGGTCATGGGACGTATCCAGGGCGACGACGTAAGGAGGGCCCTCCCCTGGTGATGATGTTCCCCTGTGTCCCCTGCGGTCGAGACGTTGAACTGGGAGAGAAGGGCCTCACCGACTGTCTCCGCAACCTCACACTGGAGCGGATAGTGGAGAGGTAGCACGCAGATGTGCTCACACACTCATATAACAAAATTATATATTAAGAAAATTGCTAAGATAAGCACATAAAGCCTCCACATTATATTGATTTGATGTTAAGGACTGAATATAAATGAATAAATGACTCTGAAGTGAAAAAAACAGGAGGTGTGGGAACATTTCCAGATCTGATCGTCATCATTCAGCAGCAGCTGAACTGTGAAAAATCCTGCACCGTGTGCAATACAACATACTGTCCGGTAGCTACACTTACTGACAGTGTTTCCACAGGCTAGCAGCTTTCTGTTTACTTTCTCACACATTTCTTGCTGCCTGTCTCATCCTAGATCCCTACATCTTTTAGACACCTTGATTTGACTTGCTTTTACAACACAGGCAGAAAATTGCTCCCTCATTTGACAAAATAAAAAAAGGTGTTTAGTCACAACTGAACAAGACAAAAACTGGGTTTTCTGGGTTTTTTCTACCTTATTTTGTGGTCATTATCTCTAGGTACAGGCACACAGTGAGCCTGGGCAGCGTCGCTGTGATGTGTCAGTTCTGTAAACCTCCACAAGCTCTGGAGGCCACTAAGGGCTGCGCTGACTGCAGAGCGAATTTCTGCAACGAGTGTTTCAAGCTCTATCACCCATGGGGGACGCCGCGGGCCCAACACGAGCATATCCTGCCAACGCTCAACTTCAGACCAAAGGTGCTGAGACACTTATTACTCATTTTTATCTGCATATAAGATAAACTATAAAACTACATGATAAAAAACTCATTTAAGCTGTGTTCTTATCCTGTCAATAAAGGTTTTTAGGTTATAAAACTATAACATGTAATGGGAATTTGTTCAACAGATGTGAAAATATTTCATAGTCTGATTTTAGTTTTAATATTTTGAGCCATGTGGCTTAAATAACACAAAAGGAACAAACATCTGTATCAATTTTATGACCAAAAATTCAGTAATCATTTGCTTTATACTGTTTTACTGACGTTTAGCTGCAGTTGTCTATTTTCCCAAAGTGAGAATAGTGAATTACAAATATGTAAACATCTTTGTTCTGTTTTCCACACGTAAAGTTTGGCTCAGATGGATTTGCTCAGGTTTAACGAGCCTCTCCTCCTCAGGTTCTGACCTGTACGGAGCATGACCAGGAGAAGCTGCAGTTTTATTGCAGGTCCTGCCAGCGGCTGCTCTGTCCTCTCTGCAAACTGCGCCGAGTCCACACGGGACACAAAATCCTCCCCGTGGCCCAGGCTTACCAAGCTCTAAAGGTCTCAGCCCGACTCTTCACCAGTTCCTCATAAAAATATGTGTAAAATCTGTTCAGATGAAGAGTTATATCCCCATACTTTCATGTCATATACTCAAATTGTGAATTAAAATCAGCACTAGTCAGATTTAGGATTTAAAAATCACATTTTGACGTATAATAAATAAACGCAAACAGGCTAATGGAGAGTTAATGTCTGCCTTTTAATCCGTGCTGTCATTTTTTTTCAACAGGAGAAGATTACTAAAGAGATAAACTACATTTTGTCGAACCAGGACACAGTTCTGTCTCAGATCACCCAGCTGGAGAGCTCCATCACTCAGACTGAGGTGATTAACACTTTTGCACAACAACATTATGCTTAACGTTAAATTAAAACCAGTCACCAGTTCGACCACATTAAACAGCTGAAGGCACAAATCGCTTGTCCCTTTTGTTGATGCGTTCAATCAGATTAATTCAGAATCAGTTTATATCTAATATGACATGAAGATTGATGTTTTATTTTACCAGATATTACAAACGAAAAGGCCATTAGTGGTTTGGATACCAAATGCTTTTGTCTTTTGCTGTGTTTCCCCATTTTTATAGTTTCTTCCTGCTTGTCTCAAACTGCGTGTTTAGAATTCAGTGCTTGTGTCATTAAATCAGTGAGTCGATGAAATCTGTGCTTGTGTCTTACAGACACATTTGGTGAAAACATTTTAAAGAAATGTGTCAGCGTTCAGTTCATACAGATGAAAATAAAACCATATAATGTGATGATATTAATCCATAAGTAAAACTGACATATGCAGACACTGATACATTTATTGCTACCCTACTGTCCACTCTATTTCAGCATATCCTTGTAAAATAAAACTTTTTTTGTTTACTCTATCACGTATTAAAGGCATGCATATCTACATTTTAACAAACCTTTGTTTCAGTGAGCTGTAAGGGTACCAATAAATGTATCTGTATCTATAAAACATTAGTAATATATGCATTTTAAAACATTTGGTCCTGTTTGTGACTCATGCAGGTGTTTCAAACATCATCTATGCATCTTTATGTGTACTTTGACCTTTGGTACACCTTTTAATGAAGGACAAAGGCCTTCTGTGAAGATGTGAGCCAGCTTCAGCTGAGTGTTAGTTTTCAGATGTTTGAACTTTTTTTTTTTTTTTTCCCCCCTCAGGTGAACAGCGTGTCAGCCAGAGAGCAGCTGGCTCAGAGCATCAGGGATCTGACCGCCGCCCTGGCTGAGCGCCACGCCTCGCTCACCCAGGCCCTGGAGGCGGCGCGGCAGAAGCGGGGCGAGGCCTTGGCTGCTCAGGTGTCGGAGAGGCGGAGCTTGATGGAACACGCGGGGCTCATGGCGTTCACCCAGGAGCTGCTGAAAGAAACCGACCAGCCCTGCTTCGTGCAGGCTGCGCGACAAACTCACAACAGGTTTTTTCTTTTTTGTTTACCTTCGGTTCCACTCCCTGACTTGACTAAACAGATATTAGGTTTGTGGTTTTTATCCTCGGTTTTGGAAAAGAACGGCAGCACAAATTAAATTTATCTAATTATAGCTGTACTTTAAACTTTAATAAAAATGTTCTCAGTTCTGTTTGAAAGTAGAGCCTAAATGATTTAGCTGTATTTGTAAATCGCTCCATTCCGTTTTACATTTAATGATCCATCTTCTGGGGGATGAAGTTAATGTGTTTGCTTTAGATCGCTGCAGTTATAATTAATGAAAACTCACTATTGCAGTGGGTAACGTCCTTTATAAACAAAAGCACAGAAGTTTAGCTCAAATAAACATGCAAATGTGCATTTAATCTTCATTAAAGCCTATTTATTTATTTTTAGGTTGAGCCACAGTTTATAACATCCAATTCACCATTTTGACCAGGAAAGCAATATTTTGGTTTTCTGTCTTTAATAAAAATTGAATGTGTTTGGAGTTAGAGACAAACAGGACAGTGATGCATTAAGAGGACTAAAGTTGTTAGTTTTGGCCCATCTGCTAGATTTGTTAGGCCTAATAAAAATATAGGATGAGGCTGCAGCCTCATCTTTTATTTTATCTTTTCCAAACATCCCTCCCACATTATCATCCCGTCTCTCCCTCCCATTTATCTTGATCAAAGCATTGCGTAAACACGACTCTTCCTGTTATGCTGTTTTTTTTCTCTCTCTCTCTCCAGGCTGAGCAAAGCAATTGAGAATCTCCAGCATTTCACTTTAGCTGCTGATCCGTCCTTCAGACACTTCCAGCTGGATGTCTCCAAAGAGCTCAAACTCCTGACAGATCTGACATTCATCCAGGGTGAGAAGGGCAGCTGTGGGAGGAAGGGTGGGGCAGAGAATACAATAAGAAAGAAAAAATTTGTTCGAATAAATAAAAACTAAAAGTCTTAAGCCCCACATTGAGCATATTCCTGTTGTAGCTCCTCAGGCTCCAGTGATCGACACCCAGCGCTCTCTGGCCTACGACCAGCTCTTCCTGTGCTGGCGTCTGCCCCAAGAGTCCCCTCCCGTCTGGCACTTCTCGGTGGAGTACCGCCGTCGCGGCGTGGTACCAGGAGGGGCGTCCAGAGGCGGCATCAGAGGAGGACTCGCTGCAGCTCGCTGGGGCTGGCAGCGCTTGGATGAAGTGAGTGGAACCAGCGCTGTGATTGACAGGTTGGAGATGGACAGCGTTTACGTGCTGCGGGTGAGAGGCTGCAACAAGGCGGGCTACGGGGAGTACAGCGAGGAGGTGTACCTGCACACCCCACCTGCACCAGGTGAGAAAACCTTAAACTCGTTTGTGTCATGATGTGGAGTGACGAAAGCGAACCCAGAGCGCAGACTCATGTTAAAAAGAAACTAATTTATTAAACTAAAGAATGAACAAAACAAAAGCTGACATGGCAGCAAAACAAAAAGATAAACTGAGCAAAGCACGGAGTAGCAGAACCAGGAAGTAACGGCAAAAACAACAAGCAAACAAACGACAAACATTAGACAAACCTTAGACAGTGGACCAGCGAGGTATGGAGAGAAATGACCGGGTTTTAAAGTGCAGAGGATAATTGTGGTAAGTGGATTCAGGTGTATGGGAGCAGTCATGGGCAGGTGGAGATGGGCGTGGCCAGGAAACAGCAAAAGGGTGACTGGGGAGGAGTGAATACACAAGCATGAACATGAGACCAAACAAAAAGCAAATACAACAGAATAGAAACAAAACAAAAACCCAAACCAAATAAAAATAAAACATAAACAAAACCCATGGAAAAACCAAATCACCACAGTTTGTCCCAAATTGATTATTATCATCTCATGAATGTGAACATCTACAGTAGATCCTCAAAAATATGTGTATTTTTCTCAAAATCTTACTTTTGTATTGAGGAAAAACAGGATTTTCTTTTTTTTTACCAATATTACAAAAATTGCTAAAGTTTGTAAGTCCAAAAAGCGGTGGGAGCAGCTAGCTGTAGCACTTCTGGTGCAGCCTGGGCCACTTCCTGCAGGAATATCATAATATTATGAAATGCAAAACTTACTGCAATGTAAAAAAAAATCATCAGTCTGGTCAGAATCAAACTCTATTTCTCCAAACTGAGGTTGGTCAAAGAGCTACCTACAACAAGTAAGATATTGTTTATAATTGTTCCACAGAAATTCACTTTTAGTTATTCTGTAGTACTGAATAACTAAAAGTTGATTTCAGTTTTATGATTAAAGCCAACCTCCTAACTATCTTTAAATATACTTAATTCTCTGGAACTAGAGTCTTCTTCTTCTTTTGTTTGTGTTATCAGATCCTCCTGACCTGAGATGTAACGTTGTGTTGCCATTGTCCAATGGTGAAACAATCTAAAGAGCAATGAACAAAAACTCAACACAATGCAGTTAAACAAGTTGTAGAACAAGAACAATCTTTATCTGGTTATTTTCCACTTGATGGATTTCCAGACCAAGACACACCTATATGTACACACCCTGCAGAAATGTTTCATGTTTCCATACGATGGAAGGTATGATGTGTCAAAGCTGGTTTATGACAGATAACATCAAGAAATAGTTTTAGAGATCTTTTTTTTTTTTTTTTTTTGAAAAACCCACTCCGCTTACCTTCTTTGTTTGTTACAAATTCTTTACAGTTTTATCTTTACATTTGTTTTTATGGTGAAATGATGAAAAGTTCACTTTTTTTTTTTCTTTCTCCGTTCCCATCTTCTTGTTTCCAACGAACGTCCACCTCTGACTTCTCACCTTCAACACATCCTCGCTTTTCTCTTTACGTCCTCATTTATTTCCATTTCACAGCTTTGTACTTGCCATCTTCAGCTGTGCTACTTCCACGCTACCAACCTACATGCCTCCTACAGAACGTAAGAAGTGCTTTCATCCCTGTGTCACCCTCTGTTTTTAGACTGCCCGCCTCCCCCACTCATCCCCTCTTTCTCCCATTCTCACTCAGATCTGTCCGAGCATCGATGAGGTTTGCAGTTTGTTAAGACCCGAGGCTTAACAAAATAGATCTGATTCAGATCCAGGGCTTTTTGTAAGGGTCGATTTGTGAGATTGGTGAATTCCTTTGTGCCCCTGTTGGCTGTTTTACCTTCCTGCTATGTTCCCTTGGTATCTTTAAAAAGACAAATTCCAGCTGTCAAAGTTTTGTGGTCAAAGTTGTTGCATAGTTGACTCTGTGAGTCCTCTTCTGTTCCAGGGCTGACAGGAGGAGGTGCATCTGCTCCTCTCCTCTCAGTTGTTTCTTACTCTCCTCACCTTTGTTCTGCTTTCTGGCTGTAAATCTGTACGCCTTTCCTTCTGTTGCCTCCCAAACCTCTCTTCTCACCTCTGAAATTTTAATTTCATATTTCCTAACGCTCCTACCTGTCTTTGATTTCTGTTCGTCGCTGATCTTGTCCGCCCTTGTTCCCTTTTTCTCTGCTGTTTCCTCTCAGTGCTTAACTTTTACCTGGACTCTCGCTGGGGTCTCCATGCCGACCGGCTGGTGGTCAACAAAGAGCAGCGCGGCGCTCGAAGCGTCCCCGGCCTCTCTCTGCTGCAGGCTGCTGACCACGCTCTCACTTCCTGTCACCTTACTTCTGACCTCCTTGTCGGGGATGTAGCCATTACACAGGGCAGGCACTACTGGGCATGCTCAGTAGAGCCTGGATCTTACCTTGTGAAGGCAAGTAAATGTGGACTGCAGGGTCTTTCTGGCAGCATGTCTCTGTGTAGGAACTTTGTTAATGCCTTGGCTTTAGGCTGAGGAGGTGACTGCAGAGAGCTTTTATGTTCTTGCACTTTTACATACAGCAGTATTACATATTTAGGTTGTATTATTGATACAGGCATGCTCATCCTAAAGCTTTTAAGTTATTGAATCGATAAAAGAGAATAAGCTTGAATGGGATCTGCTTATTTAATTCCATATCTTTACTACTTCTTCTTGTTGAACAGGTGGGAGTCGGTCTGGAGTCCAAACTGCAGGAGTGGTTTCACCTCCCTCAGGACATGGCCAGTCCTCGGTGAGTAGAAACAAGAAAAGAAAAATTAAAGTAATTTTCAAACAGAGATCCCTGCATCATGATTATATTAACCCCAGCTGAACTGGAATTGGCTCTGGGGCTACAGGAAAAGATTGCAGAGTAGCCTGAAATAACAATTTAATACAAACTAATCACATGTGATGTTTTGGGTGCCCATAAATATTAGAAAGTGACCTGTTTTACTGCCTATAAATAAAAAGTTCTGCATAATATTTTAAAGATTAATCCAGCATTAATTAAACACATACTGATCTGTTTTAACAAACAGAGCTATAAAAGAAGTTTTATGGGCTCTGGTTTTAATTTTACTTTTAGTTTAGACTTGTTTTATGTTCGCTTGAGGTGTTGTTACTCAGGTGCCACGCCTTTTTCAAAAGGACCGTTCAGATTTTTTTAACCCTCTTGAAGCCTGCGTAACTGAAGAGAGGAAGAGAAGCCGTGGTAACATAGGGTCCATTTGACCCGAAGGCCACAGGAGGGTAAAGACGGTTACTACTCGGCAAAGAGCAGTTAGAAAGATTTCAGTCAGAAATGAGCCCATGTAAGAGCAAACTTAGTTTTTTATAAAATGAATCATCCTCAGTTTATCATCCATTCTCATTTCCCAGTTACGACCCAGACAGCGGCCATGACAGCGGAGCAGAGGATGGCTTGGACTCAGCACCGCCCTTCTGCTTCCTTACCATGGGGATGGGTAAAATATATCTCCCGCAGCACAACTACCACCACCACAGCAACAATCGAGACCCCATCACCAACGGCAACAGCCCCTCCTCTCCCGCGGGCCTCACCTACCCTCTGCCGCCCCGGCTCGGTGTGTGCCTTGACTTTGAGAAGGGACGCGTCACCTTCTACGACGCCCACTCTTTGCGTCCGCTGTGGGAGGGTCACGTCGACTGCTCCGGGCCCGTCTGCCCCGCTTTCTGCTTCATCGGTGGGGGGGCGCTGCAGCTGCAGGAGCTGGTTGCCAACCGGAACGCGGATCAGACTCCGGTGAGGCGGGTAACCATCCAACCCCGTGTCTCTAACTTAAACAACAACAACAACTGATCGAAGGCTGTAGCTGTAATCTGGAATGTATTTGTGAAGTATTTACTCGGCTAGAGCGAAAAGGTTCAGACATCTCAGCGATTTTGTTAAGTATTTAATTTTCTTGAAAAGGAAGATGTTTCTATAGCCACAAATATGCAATGTAATTATGTTTCTTACCTTTTGTTACATGCAGTTTTGCAAGATTTATTGCTTAAATAGTGTCTGGTAAGTCCAGCACTGGTTATGTAATTATATATATTTAGTGCTTGCATCTAAAAAGCTAATGTAGATAAAGAATCACACAATTTTTGCCTTTTCTGTAGAGCTTTTACTCTGTTGTTTTGTCTTTAATGCTTTCCATTTGCTTCATATATATGGATGTTGCATAAAGCCTAAAATATAATATTGCACCAAAATTTTTAACCGCTTCAGTTCTTTTCATCTCAGCCAAAGTTATTGTTTTTCTGGGATGTAAATGTGGTAAATTAAAAGTAGAGAGGAACAATGAGGCAAAACAGTAATTAGAGACTCCAATTATACCTCGGCTGCACAGTTAATCACCAGTTTCCACACTTTTGTTTGTGTGTTCGTGTTTCGTATTTGAACACATGTGTTTGATGTTGGGGTGTGTGTGTGTATGTGTGTGTTAATTCCCTGAGCATATCGGAGCATATGGTTTGACTGATAACAGCTCTAAATGTTAGGGAATCAAAAAGCTGTGTCCTCACAAACACATTTTTTTAAACCTTTGCCTGGTTATAAATTAATGAGAAGCCCTTCTAAGGAAAACAGTAGCAGATTAATTTATTGTAAACTTCACCTGCTGGCAGAATGTTTGCTAAAGAAAAACGGATTATGGAAATTAACGTTGAATAAACTCAAATGGGTAAACTTACACTTTTTGTTTCCTTTTATTCTGTGTGTCACTGATTCAAAATCAGCCTCCTTATTGTTTGGATCAATCATTATGGCTGTTTTTTGCCACTAGGGGGCAGCAGAGCATAATCCATCCTCGTCTGGGCTGGCCCTAAGAAGATGGCCAGAATTTTAATATTGGAGACGCATGGTTAATGGAAATTAATGTTTGTCATTGGATATTGGCAAACATGATCGTTTTCCACATTTCCTCGCTGTAATTCCTCACAGATTTGCTTATACATAATTAAAAGAGGTGACAAATTGAAAGATAACGGAGAAACATGAACAAGTGCAGAAAATTTAAACAGGTGCAATGGATGGTGTAGTGAAGCAATTAACGTCAACTTGTACTCGCTGTTGTGTATAAAAATACAAAGCAGACCCAATTAATACTAACTTAAACTCTATGTTATGACTTGTATTTCATTAGGAAGTCTCCAGCAAAAGCTGAAGAAAAGATTTTTCATTTAAACATCAAAACAAAGCATCTTTAGGTGTTGTATTATTTAATGACCATGATAGTATTTAAAGGCAGGAGCAAATATTTATAAATACTTCCAACAAAGACCACATGAGTCACACACATCAAAATAAAGTTTTGTTACTTTATACAAAAGTAAAAGTCTCGGAAAATTAGCCGGGTACTCATATGGTACTTAGTTACTGTGGAGCTGTGTTTATTTTTAAAGATGCAAAGTAATCTCTGATAACTGTTTCTTTAATCACCTTCATTTCAAAGCCATGAAGTCCGAACTAAAAAAGAAAAAACAAGTTAATAAACAAAACATTTTTTAAAAAATTAGGTTAATGTGTGCCTAAATTAAAAAATTAAAAGCAAAACTTGTGACTAAATGCCGACTAGCACGCATCTCTTTACCTGACTGAAAACAGGTCAGACTCTAAATTCACCGGTCTAACAGATGTTTTAGAAAAGCCACATTGTTGAAGGCCAAGCTCTGTCTTTATGATGCTTCACCGCCCCGCTTGATCCCGATGTTTATTCTTGACGGTTGTCTTCCTCGATCTTAATCTTTCCTTTTGCGCTCAGCAGCAGATTCACTCTTGTATTTTCACTTAAGTGAAGTGAGATTTATTTATATAGCACTTTTCAGCAACAAGGCGAGCCATAGTGCTTTACAACAGAAACAACAACAGAATCAAACGCAGAAAAAACACATCAATCATGTATAATCTAAATGAAATATAGGATAATCTAAATAAAATCACGAAACCAGACATATCTAAACATGAGCTAAGACAATCAAAATAGTAGCTAAAATAATCTAAATGTAAATGTCTTCTTGGACATTTCACGTTTTTTCCAATTCCACTATATTTGTTGACCTATTCTGATTCTGAGTGTTTTGTTTACATTGAGTGTGGGCTCGCATTGCAGAATTGCATATCAATATATCTGGAAAACTCCTGGAGTAAACTCTTTCAAACCACCTTTCATATTTTGTGCTTTTAAAGAGCAAATAAAATGATTTCTAATGACAAATGTGACGCTGACGAAGAACTAATATCTTTTTTAGATTCACCTACAGGTTGTCTATAGGTTCAGACTGAACTTGATTAAGTTTAGAGAATGTTAACGTGCTGTTTTACACCTTTATTTCTCCAAGTTAAAGCATGCTGTGTGTGTGTGACGCAAGAAAGGTGACACATATAAGCATTAATGACCTTTACTTGTACACTAGTATATGGTAGTAAAACGGCACAGAGAGGGGTGACTTCATGTGGTAAATGAGAACGTCTGTGTGATTAAACTGTGTGAGCATGAACGATCCAATGAGAATTACACAGAGAGGGATTTTATAGCAGGACAGCCATGCACAAACCCTTCATTACAAAGACGAATGTAATATGCTGAAAGGTCAGTGGTGGAAAAGACTAAATGCTCTAGTTAACACATGTGGGAAAAAGATGTTTATTTTTTTTACCATATACCATCCCAGATAATAAAGCCCTGAACCACCATCGCCTACAATAAGAGCATCCTGTGATTCTGACATGTTGTAACTGGTGGTTTGGGTCCGCTTGTCCTCAGAAGGAAAGTTCACAACAAATCAATGCAAAGCTCTTCTGAGTGATCATTTTTATCCTGTTATGAAACATGCACATATATGTCCTGATGAGACTCATATTTTCCGAGGACAAAAGGGTCACTGAATGGATTGATGACCTGACCTTCACTGGATCTAAATCCGGTTCAATATCAACAAAGATTTTGAACCGACATCAAAGGTAAAGCTTTTCACCAACAACGAGTCAAACGAGGGTCTATCTTCTGAAACCAGAGCTCCGCAGACATGCAGAATCAGTGCAAAGAGGCTAGTTTGGCAACACACGCTGTTCAAACAAAGCACTAAAGCCACATGTTGGGTTTGTCTTAATTTATCATCCATCTGCTGCGTTTTGGTTTTGACGCTCTCAGTTAACAGCACAGTTTGTTGCTTTTCGTATACTAAATTTAGTTTGGCAACGTGGAGGCTGCGAAGAAGGCTGTGCATAAGATAAGAGGAGAAAATCCGAAAAACACAACATTTATGTAACTAAAACTTTTCAAAAATTACAACTATGCTATAAATCGCTGACCAATGACAGTCATCACATTAAATCACATTAAGAGCTCGCAAAACTTTTACCACAGCTGTTAAAATTTAACAAGACAGCACGGGACGCTTTTTCAACTCCGTCACTAAATCATGTAGGTTTATATGGAATTACATGGATGAGGGGTTGATTAGGAATCATCAGTACATCAGACTTTACTGTTAACATTCATGCAACAATTCACATAATAACAGATCTAAATTAAAGGCCTAGCAGTTTTTGAAAGAATGAATATTACCTGTCACCTTTCCTGCCAGTGTTTTAGACTAAGATCATCTTATGTTGAGAAAGAACAAAGTTAGAGCTTTAGCTTATGTGCAGTCTCATGCAATATTGCAACATGTTTTGTTAGCGCTTGAAGTATGTGTTGTGCATGACTGTCAGCTATTACCACACCAAATTTCAACACATTATCTGTAAAATTGACTAAGTTATAAGAATTGTTATTTTTTCCAGTGTCAACTTATGGTGACCATCTTGAATCAAGTTGGCTCCAAAAGTTAATCAGGTATAGAGGTACACCTCATGATTATTTCCTGAAAGTTTCAATAAACTCTTTCCAGTGGGTCATGATATATTTTGCTAACAGACAGAGATAGATGGTTCTTGAAGAATCTTGTAGCACTCAGAATATTTGTTGGGGACGACTCTCCTCTGCAACCACACCAAATGTTAGGTCAGTATTTGTAAAACTGACAGAGTTCAATCCACTTTTGTGTTTTTGCTGCTGTGGCAGCCATCTTGAATCAGTTGTACATCTAGGGATTGCTTCCTGAGAGTTTCATCAAACTTCGTCCAGATGTTCATGAAATATTCTGGTAACAGACAAATACATGAACACATACACAAGCACAAATAAAAACGTTATTCCTCCTCCTCAGTGGGTGATAATGACTTGGTCCTTCCTATAAGACTTTTAATACCCTGAACAGAACCAGAGTTGAGTTTGCAGTACAAGACGCCACCTGTTGGCTAATCACAACCATAAACAGAGCGTAGACTTTAAACACGCCTCAAATACCTTCACATGTTGAAATATTTGGCCTCTCCTGATAGGAAATGAAAGGAATTCTCCTCTTATCAAAAACAACATCACTGCCGAGATCATTTCTCAATGAAACAACCCAGATAAAAGTGATGAATAGTGATCTACATCTGCTTTTGATAAGAGATATCAGCACACCTCACATATGCGGGCGCTCAGCATTCCTCATGTAAATCCGATGTTAATGGTTGGAGTGTACCTTTTTATGAGCTTCAGTATGAAAATGCACATATGTGCTTAATTGGACCCACATTCAGGAGGAAACTGTATGGGGATTGGGGTTTGCCTTAACCGCAAGGGGAGAATAAAAAAAACAAAAAAAGAAAAACAGTGCACACAGCTTCAACGTAAGCCAAGGTTCTTTTATAATGATCTGAAGCACACAGATAAAAACACAGCCTCCAAAGAAGGGGGGGTTTTAGCTCTGATCCCTGATGATATAGATGAATTGGAATGTATGGTAGAGCATGAATACTGTACTGTACAACCACCCCACCC
Organism: Kryptolebias marmoratus; assembly: GCF_001649575.2. Lineage (NCBI taxonomy): Eukaryota > Metazoa > Chordata > Actinopteri > Cyprinodontiformes > Rivulidae > Kryptolebias > Kryptolebias marmoratus. The sequence continues at coordinate 7,236,187 of NC_051434.1, forward strand.
ACCCCCATGAGTTCGCTGCACCTCTCTTCTTTAGTCCAAATCTGTAACAGATTGGGTTTAGTCTGACTGGAGGTATGCAGCCACAACACCACATGTAGGGGTCTCCATAATCCCTCTGCTGGGTATTAAAGCTCACAGCATGGGCATTCTTTTAAAGACCACGCAGGAATTACCAATTCATAATCTCCACGATCATCAGTTAGTTTGTGTTTTTCTACGTGGAGAGGGGAGGGGGGTGAGGGTTCATCAGAGCCTTTTGAAGGAGCCGTGTGTGATCTGTGGGAGCCGGTGTGTGGTGCCATCTGGAGAACACACAGGGTAGTCTTTAGGAATCTGCTAACCCGACTGTCTTAAACAACGTAAAGCTAAAGCACATGTTCAGAAGGCCCGATCTGGGTGCTGAAAGCAGTGTGTGGTTTCTGCAGCCTGAAGTGGGATATATTGTTTATATGCTGAGTCAAAACAGTTATCATGAAAGTCTGGGCTGAAGGCCTGGAAAACAGACGGTGAGGGAAATATAAAAGTAGACATCAACACGACATATTAGCTGCTACATAACCTTAAAGTAATAGGTCAAATCTTTAAAAGCGGAGTTCTGTGGAAAGGTTATGAGCAGTCAGTATCTTACCTGCTGCAGATAGCTCTATGGATGACGTCAGTTTGAAGAAATGAAGCTTAATAATGAGCAGCTTGAAGCTTAACCGAGCAGGGTCAAGGTTTGCCATTTTAAATAAACTTCAACTGCAAAGATGTCAAAGTGGTTTGTGCAAATGCTATTTATTAACATTTACATAACCGTCAATTTCCTGCTGCACAGTTATTAACAAAGAATTTGAGGTATTAATTGCAATAGTAGCAGCAGCTAGCTGTAGCGCTTCTGGTGCAGCCTTGGACACTTCCTGCGTGAATATTAGAATATTTCTGCTAGAATAATAATGTAATACACAACTGATGGCAGTTTATGTTCAGGTTAAAGTGCTAGTTTATTTATAAAGCACATTTAAAAACAACAGCCATTGACCTAAACTGTAAATACATAAAAAAAAGAAAAAAAGCACAGAACGATTATAAACAATCTGCTAGTGCTTAAAGTATGTGTTGAAGGAGACTCTCAGCTACTACTACACACAACTTTTGCTCAGTATCTGTAAAAGCGACTGCCTTTAAAATGTAAATCCACTTTGGTCCTGCCCCCACTTGGACTCGGTGTTAATGTTAAACTTTTTCCATTTAAACTTAATTTCACCAGGTTGCAACAAGTATGAAACTAATTGTTCATAACCTTTCCACAAAACCCCACTTTAAAAAGTCTGAACTATCCCTTTAAACAGCTGTAAAACTTTTATCAGATTGCCTGAAGAAGCCAATTAAATATTAATTTTCATGAGGACAAACTTCTGTATTTTAATCCCAACAGTTTAATTTCTCTGACTCACCTCTTCTCCACGAGGAACAATATTTGCTGACAGCTCTGAATCCCACTCACATCCTTCATTTCCTTTACTGAATTTGCTTTAAACATAATTAAATCACCTTGATATTATTCTTCCAGATTTATTCACTGCTGAAACATTAATGCTTCATTTTCTCCACCATACGTCCACCCAGGAGACCGAATGGCATTAATAATATACAGCTTCCTGCTTTTATCCCATTGATAATCTGAATGGAGCTAGAAAGGGAAAAATCAATCAGCTAAAAGTTGGCTAAGAGGATTTGAGGGCCATCTTCCCTCTCGGTGATAAATGAGGGGTGACAGTAATGCGCAGCAGAGCCCATATGGACACGCTGTAACCCGGCACTCTGCAGGTCAGGGAGGAAACTCAGGGAAACGTTCACACTCCAGAGACATATCCCACTCCATTCGATCTGTGTTCTTTTATTTTCTCCATTTAATGATGCAACATGTGTCACGTGGGGATATTGTCCACGGCATTGACCATTCAGATTTTTGGACGACATTGGAAATGTTAAAGCAGTTTTTTTTATCAGTCTTTTTGATAAATTAGACACTGCCATGCATGTGCGTTAACAGCTGGCTGGCTGGCTCTAATTGTTAAGTTGACCCGATGATGGAAGAACTCGTGTAAGCACTGTGGACACCCCCGTTTTATTTATTTATGCTACATGTGCTAATCTTTTAATCTAACCATTTACAAGACAGGAAATAAGCTCATTTACAAGATGCTGAGCTGTTTCTTTAATTACAAACTGAAGGAGAGAATGCTGATGCATCACTCTTTGCAGTGCATGCTCATATAATACGCACATTTTATTCCACTGTGTTGACTTTGTTCATCATGCACATCCTAATCAAACCACTATAGTTTTGTCTTTAAATGTCTTTAAAGTTTTTTTTTTGTTTGTTTTTACGTTGTTTATAATTTATTTAACTACTAATACCTAAACACAAAAGGACAATTTGTTGTAAAAATGACCAGGGAAAATAGTGTCTGCTTCTTCTTAACCTACAGTGATCTTAGTTTAAACATCTGGCATAAAAGGCGGTGGGCGATATGCATTCCTTCAAGGAATGCTAGGTCTTTAATTAATTAGCTGTTACTGAAGCAGGAACAAGCCTCCTAAACGCAGTTCAGAGTACATTTTCTTCTTTGTCAGGTTTTAATAGAATCTCAATCAGGTGAGGAGGCGTGGGAGGAGGTTAACAGACATCTTTAAAGAGATATTAATATGGGGGTCTCTGCTGAAGAATTAATACCTTACATTTTGTAGATAGCTCTTTGTTTGGAGAAGCAGAGTTATCATCTGAGAGGATTGATGAGCTAATAGCTAGACCTAAAGCGTCAAAGACCAAAGTGGATTGCTGTCGTCTTAAAACAACTCTCATCTCAAAGATTTTAGTGCTTCATGCAAAGTCTTCTCCAGAGACCTTCCTGTCTTTGTCAGTTTTTCAATACATGGTTATTAACATAGATTTCTGTGGTTAAGTGCAAATAGCAGCACTTCTGCTGCAGCCTGGGGTCAGTTTCAAGAATTTCATATCTTTTCCAAAATGATTGGGTAACGGGAAACTGATGGCATTGTAAAGATTTAAATAATACCGTGTGCATGAACTGCTATAACTTGTTTAAATGTTGGAGTTGTTTTATAAAATGGCAGCAATCTGCTTTGGTTTGGGTCCACTTTGCTCGCCATTATTAGCTCTGAATGGGGCCACTTCCAAATCCAAAACGGTTCTCTGCCATCTTAAAATTGCTGCTGGTATGATTCCTGGTAGTCTTATGGTAAATTTTCTTAAACAGTTTTGCGTAGGTGTGTGTGTGTGTGTGTGTGTGTTATTTTATTTTTTTCCTTTTTGTGGGTGCATAAATCAGGAATTCTCAAAGTTTTATGGCTGTGTGTGACTTTCTGGAGCCAGCATGTGACTGAGGGCCACACAGGAAAAGTGCTCGGATCAGACCTGAACCCAATAGGTTCAATGTACCAAACAGTTTTAAGAGCTTGCTGGAACTTCGCTACGTTTCACAAGATTTTTAAAGACTGAAGAATTGAATTTAAGTTGTTCACTTTGTCTTCTTTACTCATGAACTTGTCACAGACTTTCCTTTTTATCTCAGATGCATTAAATATCAGAGTCTTTAAGCACAGACTCCAGATGTTTGCATTAAAGCACAGAGTCCAAGAAAAAAGTAACATAACAGGTTTGCTGTAATATATTTAACCATGTAATTGTTACTTTAAGTACGTTTAAGTTATGACTTACGTGCATAAAAGTTATCTAATCTGAAGAAATGAAGCAGCTTAAACCCCTCTCTCACATCATAATTAAATGGATAATTACTTTAAAATAATTAAACACAATTATTATATAGTTTAATTGTGGTTAAAAGCAGAGGAAGGTGCACACAAAGAGCAGAAAACTCACAGAGATGACGTTACATTGTGAACCTAAACTTGTTCTAAATAAAAGGCATGATGTGGACCAAAGAAAAGCAGACAGCTGTAGTCTGAAATATATATATGTCAGTCCAGAAACTTAACAACTTGAGGGATATTGTCTTCATGAAACCGATGTGAGGAAAAGCATTTCAGTGAGACTAAGAACACAAACTTGGTTTTGTAGCAATGGTGTGAGCAGGTGTGGGGCCATTGCCTGTGTGGTTAGAAACCATGATTTTTTATCAGGCTTTATGTACCATGTGACACATCCACTCAGTAAGCCATTCAGTCAATCAGGACGCTGCACATTTTTAGTGGTTTTCCACCGCGGTCGAACACGCTGAGTCGGACCTCGGTGTTCCTTGCGCAGTTAAAACCCCAGCTCTCTGAAAAGTAAAAGGAAAGACAAAATCAACGAGTCATCGGGGGGGATCTGTAAACCACACGTTTCCTGGACGGCTCTGTCAGGACCAGCTGTGCACACATCACAGCCTGCATGATATGTGTGCTCTGCTTAAGACAGCAGAAAGAAGGAAGGATAAAGAAAGAAAACAAACAGAAAGAGACAGATCAGTGACAACTGACATATACAGAACATGAAGTGGAGGGTATATGATCTGTAAAAAGGAAAAGATGGTCGAACGATGTCAGTGAAGTCTCTCTGGGGCTGTTACCTTGTAAAAAAAAACATCTCAACTGCCCCGTCTATCCCTCCACACCTTCCAGATGCTCTCCCAGGGAAGAGGTGGGGGGTTGACAGGTACCTCAAGAGGCACAAAGGAGCCTCAGGGTCAAATTTCCAGGAGGTCAAGCAGTTGGAGCAATCACAGCGCTGATGCAGTATGTGTGTAGATATGCAGGACTAAAAAGCCTGAGTCCAACCTAATCAACATTATTTATGAAGAATGACAGCTTTGCCTGTCTGAGATGGCCAAAATCTGCTTTCATGGTATTACTCAGTGGCCCCCACAAATCCATAATCCTTAAACCTTTTGCTTTTAGCCCAGCAGCAGAAATGATCACGACCATATATGGTGAGTTTCTGTTCCTGAACTGGGCTGTAATCTGAAATAAATCAGTATTTAGTCCGTGCATGAAATCCATAACATATAGATTGGTGCCCAGTTGACTGAATCCCGTTCAAGCCTGAACATCCAGTATAGTCTCCCCAAATCCGAGAAATGCCAAACGTGATCTAGGGATTTGTGCAAACACACAAAAACGTGATAAAAACTGATTAGAACAAGACTGGCACGTTTGGAAAGGAAATTTTCAGATAGGCAGTGATAAGGAGTTGTCATTGTTGACTCTTATTAAACATATAATCTGCCAGTTACTGCCAGTATAAATAATAAGTGGCTTCAAAATGTGTGCCCTTGCTTTTAAATCAACAGCTTTGAGAGAAAAAAAAGATTCATTTATGGTCTTAAAAACCCTGAATCCAGAAAGGTTACTTTTTACCTTTTACAAAATGGTTGTATTTTTATAAACACCTTTTTTTTCTTTACTTGCTTGCTAACTCTGACATTTACTCTCTGTTCTGTTTAGGTTTGAGTTACTTGGTTAGGTTTTGTAAAAATCTCAGCTTGGTTTAAAACAGGCTCTCTTTAAACGTCATTTGGAACCAGAAAGAAACAAACAAGAGAGGAAATGTTTGCACAATGAAACATCATAGGTAGTAACCCTTGACATGATAACTCACAATGTGAGTCATTAACTTTGCAAAAGTCAGTGGTTTTGGTTCTTTCCCTGATGATGAGTACAACCAGCAATTTATTTAAGATTTACCTGTAAATCTTAGAATTAGGAGCATCAGATTCAGTAAACCATGCCAGGCCGTGACAATCAGTTACCAGAACAAAGCAGACCAAGTCAAAATGCCTAAATTGCTACATGCAATGTCAATAATCACCAAGAACAAAGTAGATTTAATCAAATTATTTTATTATTTCTGATTTTATTGGGTCCAATCGGGGCCTTCTCTGAATACCCTGAAGATCCTGATGGTTTGTCTCTGATCCATCCCATCAGAGTAATGAGCAGTTACAATTATAAACAGAATTTTCCTCTTTGTCCCATTATCACCTATTAATCAAACCCCTGATGAGGTCAATTTATTCTCGTCCAGACATGAAGCCCTTCATCATCCGCCCCCTTGCTGTGAGGAGCACCACACTGACCCACAATAATACATATATAATCAATATCTTTTCTGTTCTTGTATGCAGAGTCGAATGCTGAAGGAAGCTGTGCAGTCCAATTTAAAACGGCCCGAGGGGAATGTTCATAACCATGTGCCAATTAGTTCCACTGTCAATAACGATAACGCTGAAGGACACTGTGTTTCAGGGTGAGAGGAGAGAACAGATAGAGGAAGGACGGAGACATTGGGAATCTTTTGCCTCATTGTTAATGGCTTTTTACACCGACAAGAAGCATTTGATCAGACGCGAACACGCACACATATAGTTGGCTACGGTTGTGGTTGAGGGGTTTGTGTTACGGGGCAAAATTACACAAAGCATGAAGATAATAAGCAGCGACGTCTTGCAAAGGTCAACAAACAAAGCTCGAGTGGGGCAAACAGAGGCTGGGTGATGAGATTCATTAGGACAGCAGCGAAAGCATGGTGGGAGAGGATATGAAAGCGCATTCCTCCACTGTTTCAGCTGAAACAGGTGTGCCTTTACTGAGAGCAAACAAGCTCTGCTCTCATATGGTTCTGGCTGGTCACACTTGACCACATTTTGACCTTACACCCCCCTGAGTGACCCGAGATGTCATTAGTTAGCACATGGATCCCACAGATATTATCTCAGAAATTTCATACTGATTCCTGCTGTCCCTAAATAATCTTGGCTCGAGGACATTTATCATGCATGTGTTTATGAGAGTAAAAGCTTTCACAACCCTTGATGAGAAATACCAAAAGCATCTCAGTCCTGATTCATCTACGATGACTCACATCTGCAGAGGGAAGGAGCTTCTTCGTTAGCTTGCAAAATCATCCAGCAGATTCTGCATCAGACACAAAAAGATATGAGACCAGTATTTATACAAATAAAAGTATTTACTTGAACTGTTATGAAATTTTCCACGTCTAAGCTGTTTTGGTTTGTTGGTAGAAATTATTTTTCACCTAACTCTGTTCTGAGCAACTTGGTTTCCTGAGCACAGATTATTTGTAATTTCCTAACAGATTGCCTGCTTTTATGTCAAAGTCAGAAAATGAGATTACCTTATGTTGAGTAATAATGGAGTTATTGCTGTTTTGGTCAAACCTTGAAAATAAGACTCCAAGATGTTGCATTTATTTTTAGTATTTGTTGCGAATGACTCTCAGCTCCAACCACATTAAATTTTAGGACAATATCTCTAAAATTGACTGAGTCCTAGCCATTTTTGTGTTGGCTAAAGTTAATTAGCTGTGGTGGCCATCTTGAGATATACTGACTCCAAAAGCTAATCGGTTTTAGATGATTAAATGATTATTTTCTACAGGACTCATTCAAATCTGCCAAGTGGTTCATAAGATATTTTGCTAACAAGCAAACAGGGTCATGTCCAACAGATAATACTAATGGTTTGGACAAATATCCTGCACAAAGTGTAGCATTTAGAGCATTTGTTGTCAATGATGCTTAGCAATAACCACACTAAATATCAGATCAATATCTGTAATACTAACTGAATTCTAATCATTTTGTGTTTTCTAAGGTCAGTTGGCTTTGGCAGCCATTTTAAATTGAGTTGAATCCAAACATTTATTCGTTGTAGAGGTACATGCAGTAATTATTTGCTGAAAGTTGACAAGATATTTTACTAATAAACAAACAGAGATCAATTTAAACTGGAATGGCAACATTTCAAACAAAGATCTGTAACAATCTCTGAATATTATACATATGGTGCTCAGCTGCAGTTACTACCACACCAAATTTTAGGTCAATATCTTTAAAATTGATTAATTTATGGTCATTTATGTGTTTTTTAAGGTCAGTTGACTGTCCCAGCCATCTAAATTCAAGTTGTACATCGAATGATTGCTATCTGCAAGTTTTATTAAATCTCTCCAGTGGTTTATGAGATATTTTGCTAACAGACACATGAACACACGCACACACAAACAATGTGCTATTTGAAGGCTCTGATTCTTGTCTTTTACAGGTAAGATACTGAATTATCGTAAGTCTTTCACATAACCCCATTTCAAGTTAAAAAAAACAACCTTTAACTCAGATCTAATGACAACACGGCACTCAGCTTTTGTCTCCAGCTCAGGAAACAGAGGGTTCCTGTTTTGGACTTCAAGCTCTATTGTTATTTTAAACACCATTTTGAGAGCGTATTCTCTCTCTCTCGCTCTCTCTCTCTCTCTCTCTCTCTCTCTCTCCTCTTGTCTCTCCAGCTCTCGTTTCACACACTTGAAATCTGTTATCTACCCAAATCTTGATCCTTATTTGGCTGTTTAGCTGCACACATTTTTATCAGGTCTTTTCACTTCACTAATATTGACGAAACCAGAAAGATAGAGTCAACAGAACTCTCTGTTACCAATTTTCCTGTTTTATCTGTGCCTCTTATCTTTTCTCTCTGCCTGGAATCACACGCAGTCACTTCTATTTTTGCCATTGAGGAGCAAACATTTCCTTCGGCGTTGCTCCGTCACTGCTTTTCACAACCACTTGATGATTTTAGTTTTTTTCTTTCATTCCCTAATGTGCCGTTCTCCTCTGACTATATTTTCTCTCCTTTCTGTGGGAACCGAGGCGCTGCGGTCCAGTTAAAGGTGTTAGGGGGATTGAAGAAAAGTCAGGATAAGCAACAGCTGGGTTTAATGCACCATTAAGGTCATCTGATGTTCAAGCTGCACCTGCAGATTCCCTGATTTCACCCCCTCTCTGTTTAAACCTCTCGCCTGTCTGCTTCTTCCCTCTCCTTGCTCCTGTTTTGTCACTTGGTCACCCTTTCTTTTCATTCCTCAGCCTTGCCTCTGCTATCCTATCACATGAAACAACTTCCCCTTCTCTGTTCACTATTTTTTCCATTTTAATCAAAAATATCTTCTGCCCCTGCTTTGCCCCCTCTCACTGTGGCACTCCGAACCCCCTGCCCTCTGTTTTGTTTGTCTCGGCCTTGCTCTTTGTGTCTCGGTGTCTCTGTCGCTCTCATTTTCTCAGTTTCATGCCCCTCCCGCTCGCAGGCTGTTGTGTTGTGTCTGCCAGGCCTTCTCGGCTGGAGCGCAGGTTTCCTGAGTACTGGAACGGAACAGGAGCTGGCAGGGAGATACACTGAGAAAAGCCAACTTGACCGTTCCCACTGAGCGTCACACACGCTCACACTGCTGCTCACACCGAGGCATTTCAGACAGCGATGATGTATGTAATAATGCCGTGTGTCGTGGGTAATTCAAGCTCAACTCAGTTTATTATGTCAGTGCAGTGAAGTTCACCCTTGACAGTGTGATGTATATCATATCAGATCTAGATAGTAGCAATTATATGTCCCATGTTGAATGCATTAATGGGCTAGTTCAATGCATTTGAAGTGGGGTTCTGTGAAAAGGTAATAAGCAAATAGTAGCTTACCTGTTGCAGATAGCTCTTTTAATCGCCTTGGTTTGTGGAAATGGGGTTTAATTTTAACCAAAACTGAGAGGTACCAACGCCATAGTGGATTAATGTCGTCTTAAATCAACTCCAATGTCAAAACTTCCATAGCAAGTCATTCAAACGCTGTTTTATAAAGTTACATCAACAACAATTTCACATTACATGGTTATATACATAAAATGTTATTTTTTGCAAGCACTCTAGCTGTGGAAGCTAAGTGCTGTCACTTCTGGCAGGAACATCATAATATTTCTGACAAATAACCATGAAACGCAAACGCGATGTTGGTGGAAAAGTTTATAACATTTGTGAATTTGCATGAGGTGAAATTATATTTTTGAGATTTGAGTTGTTTTAAGAACAGCAGACACCCACGTTACCTCATTGGTTCACTCAGAATTAAACTCTATTTCTCCAAACTGAGGCAATTCAAAGAACTATCTACAACAGGTAAGATATTAACTGTTCATAACTTTTCTACAGAACCCCAAAATATCTGATCTCCCCCTTTAAGCATGAGATTGTCAGTAAACAATTCATACATTTATTAACCAATCAAACCAAATGTGATATGCCATTTAAACTGGTAAGATCTGTGGCATTTTCATGTTTTAGATAATTTATAATTGTATTCATATTTATTATCAGACTAGAGAGATTTGAAGGTTTTGAAATAGTTTAATTTTGTTTTCTGTTTTGCTGTTGTTGCTATCTTATATGAAATCCTAACACATTTTCTGATTTTGTTTTTTTTATCTGATCTATTTGATCACTTAAATTTTTATCAGGTTTATATAAATGTAAACCTTATTGGTTTTTACTTATGATATAACTCTTTGTAAGAAAATGACAATTAACAAGCATGAAAAAATAGGCTGTGCTGTGTAGTGAGACTGTTCAGCAAATGTACAATTTCACCTAAAGAATCCAACATACTCATAAATGCTTGGCATTGCCAACTTGCAAGTCATCACTGATTCCTGTTTTTAGAAACTTCACACAGACTATTTTCCAGTCTTGCCTTTTTCAGTCTCCATAAACAGAAGAAACACACCCCTCCAGCAGGTGCACAGATCATCACTCCCACTATTAACACTAATAAAGACAAACATAAACATCACCATTCTAAGAATAACTCTCCATTTTCCTGTAAAGAATGATGTTTATTTCTCAGTGGCTGCTTGGCATATCTCTCTCCCCGGCTCAATGAATGTTGTTTACATCTCCTCCCGCTCCTGATTTCACCCAGGAGAAATCATTGCCCTCTGCACCTGGTCAGTTCACAGCCCTGAATGAAAAGACATACCACACAGCCCTAAAACAGAGACCCAGGAGCCCCCTGTGGAGCCTAATTAAACTGCTGCTGGATTCCTCACTTTGGAAAAAAACATAGATAGCTTTTAGCGACTGCTAATTTTGAGAATGGCTTTTCTAAATGAAGAGACTACCCCCGAGAAAGAGTTAGAAGTCTAATTTGTGTTAAAAAGTTTTGCTGGGGAGGTTCATTAATGACTCAGTTGAACTGCAGATGATTGTTTTTCTCACAGCTGACTGAATGCTGATGGTGTTATACTTCATAAAAATCACACACAAGAAACCCATACAAATTAATTATGATTACTTTATTTACATAGACTTAGCAAAAGTCAATCCAGGCTACAAAAACATAAACATTTCCAATCTGAATTGAATTACATACAATCATATTCAATATAGTGCATTTATTAAATGGATCAATATTCGTAGAGCCTAATGACTGTCATACTTAATTCACTAGGTCAAAATCTGTGAAATAAATATGACAGTAAGAATACATATGTAGTCAAACTTAAGAATAATTATGTACTTATTATTTAAAAAAAAGAGTTTTATTGTATTTATTAGAATCTAAATGAGGTTCAATGCAAAGTTAACGGAACAATGAATTTGTCAACTTGGTGCAAAAGGTTCACAATCTAATAAATACACAAAAATAAACGGTTTTTAAGAGCATGCAAATATACAAACAAATGTACAAAAACATAAAACATGTAGATGTAAAAATAAAAACAGAGATGAAAATTTATGAATGTTTTTTATATTCAATTTCTCTGAATTTAGTTTAAAAGGTTTTTTTTAGGAAATATATATCGAAATGTAGTACTTTATTACAGAAAAAAGCTGATTCGTTGGTATTTCAGAGCGCTATAACTATCACTACATTTCCCACAATGCATCACAAATTTGACGTCAATATTCTGCGCAGGGCTGAGGTGGCGTTTGAAAGGAGGTAAACACACTCGCTTATTTTGTCTTTAACATGTACTGAACAAAATTATTTTGTACTCTTTTTATTTCAGTGAGTTTGTTGCTTTTGTAAGCCTTCTTTTACTTGCTAAAACTTCGTGTTGTTTGTTTTTATTCGGTGTGTTTTGGCTCGACGAGCTAACGCTGTTGCTACGTTACGGTGCTAACACGGTTTGTTCTCCGACAGGTCGTTTATAAAAAAAAATCCGTCAGGAGCTTTTTCCACCATGACGAAACTGATGCAGTGGTTGTTCGGCGTGTCGCTGCTGGCCACAGCTTGGGCTGTGGTCACTTTCGACCTGTTCGGCCTGAGCTTTCCGCCGGAGTACCGGGAAGTCGCCTGGCCGATGCCCGTCTACCTGCTGGTGTCTTTCGGCTGCTTCTCCCTGGCCACGGTGGGATACCGGGTGGCCACCTTCAATGACTGCGATGAGGCAGCCAGAGAGCTCCAGGACCAGATAAAAGAAGCTAAAGAAGACTTGAGAAAAAAGGGCTTGAAGCTGTAGGACATTTAAAAGGACTGTAGAAACTTAAAGACTTGGTAAAAAGGACTGAACAGTTTTACACACCACAGTTCAGTCTGCTCATGAAGTTGTTCCAAAAACTGTTGCTGCTAAATGAAACTTAACTCTAAATTACCCTCACATTCATTGTTTTCAGCAGATGCAGTCTGAGCATAAATTACAATCAAAGTCCAAGTCACTATTGTTGTTTCAGTGAGGTGTAATGTTTATGGAAAGGAGCACTTAATGGCTGAATATGCGTTTCTGTGAGTTACAAATATCTATAAACGTTCAGTTTTCCCTTCTTATTGTGTCCATTTCTCAGTGGATCCTAAAACAGAAAAACTTTGGTTGCAAACACTGTAGCATTTATGTCACTCTTATCAGCAACTAGTTGTAGTTTGCTTAAATCCCAGCAAATGTAAAAGAAAGTAAATTTTTAAGAAATGCTTTCAGGTTTCAAAGTAGACATTCTGTGTGTCTGGAGACAAAACCTGTCAGTGCAGATGGATTTAGATTTTATCTGTAAAGAAGTTTACATTCCTTTGTTCAGTGTCCTTGAGGTGTTGCAGAAAATTTAATTAAATGGGAGTTTATTTTCTAAATTGATTTCTGTTTGTGGCTTGGGGTGGGCGTCAGGTACATCTGTGAAGTATATATGTGGTTATACAGTGAGTTTCTTCTTCAAATGTAACCCACATTGCCTTTAGGCTTCAGATCAAACCTCCTAATGCCCACCTTTTGAGAATATACAGATCCCCTTTATTCCTTTGTTAAATAATGACACGTAAAACACATTATACAACATTTACCTCTTTGCAGTTGCTTACATTTGATCCATAAAATGAAATCTAAGCATATAACTATGAAGTGATTGAGGTTGGCAGTTATATTTTTTTTAGTGAGCCTTAAAAGGCTGCTTATGCTCATTTTCGTGGAGTCCCTGCTGGGTATAAACAAAGCATAACTTCACCAAAGGCATCATTATAGGGCTTCAAAAGAGCTCATAACTTCTGAACAAATGTGAAAGGGTTGGCAATTCTCTCTGCGAGAGCTCTGCCTGTTGTGCTGCTTGGCTGCAACGTCAACTTCCCAACCCCCCTGAATCTCTGCAAGCTGTTGCTTGAGCAGACTGGATGAAAAGCAACTGGTTGCTTAGAAAATCTTCTAATTTGGCAATTACACCAAAGGCAGATATGTTCTCACTTGTAGCCACTTCTGAAGTTTTTTGTTACTTTTCTTTATCTGAATTTCTCAACACATCAAACTTAAAAAGAAAGAACTTGCTCATATTTTCTTCCCAGACTATCAGACAAAAACATTCTTTTTTTTTTATCAAGTTAAACGTTTCACAGTCCTATTTTCAGGGCATTTAACATTTAACATCATGTAAGCATTTTTTTTAATCCCTTATTGGAAGCATACAATACATAAGCTCCCTCCCAGACTTCGGCATTTTCATAATAGCAGGTCTAAGTAGATGTAATCTGACGCACAGACAGAAAATGTCTGCGAAAGCCACCACAGATGACCTCAGATACTCCAGCTCTTTTGCCCCTGTTCTTAAATTCCCGAGCATTTTATTTGCAGCAAACATGAGGCGACCACCTGCACAGATGAGAGGCAGCGTTCACGAAACGGGAGGATGCACCTGATGGAGCACAAAACACAGGCACTGAGCAAAAACTACATACTGCCCGAATAATAATACAGTGTTTTTGTCTATCTAGTCTTACACGAAGTTTAAAGGTCGGCTCTTTGTGTGAGAAAGCCACAATTTTAGTTCTTTAAGATTCAGCTTTGAGAATCATTAATAGGAGGCATCGTTTCAGCCGAGCGGCAGGAACAGACTTTGGATTGTTATCTGACTCCTTAGCTGCTGTAAAACTGGACTAGAACTAAACTGAGAGCCTATTATCCTCTGTTGCTGGTTCAAGTTTCAGGTTAAGAGTTTTTTTTCTTGTGTGAGCTTTCTTATAAAGTAATTCAGTAAGTTGTAGGTAACGCTATACTTCTTTTCTAAAAAGGAAATTAACTGTTTTTTTGTGAAATACCAACATAACAGAGCTTCGTGGTAGACTATTCTCAGAGAAATCAAAAATACAGCAGGGATATAAAAAAATGAGCTTTACTTAAAGGAACTCCTAACTCCTGCTGGCTTGCGTGCAGAAGTTTTAAACAAAGACGTGTGATCTGTTAGAGCTCAGAATGTGTGTTGGGGGAAACTCAGCTTCTACATCCAACTTTTAGCTCAAAATCTGTGAAATGACCGTGTTGTAGTCATTTTTATGTTTGCTAAGGTTGATTAGCTGCGGTGGCCATCTTAAACTGGTTTGATTGCAAAAGTTAATCAGTTATACATTATTTCCTGAGAGTTTTATTAAAATCCATCAAGTGGTTCATGAGATATTTTGCTAACAGACATGCAAACACACAGACGCAGGTAATTACAGTCATTTATCTTTTATTTTGACGGACAAAAATGAGTACTTCCTGACTGAAATGAGCTGCCTGTCTCTTCAAGTATCAAAGTTACATGAGATGGGACTGAGAAATTTGTTTTGGTTAAAGATTTCTTGGACCCTGTAATTTTGCACATTGCAAAGAACATACAGTGACATCTATTTAAAAACTAAACTAAACTTAAGAACTAGATAAACCTTTGTAGAATGAAAACAAACATTTAGGGAAAAGGACCTTTGTTTTTATTTGGAAATCATGGGTGCTGTTTCGTCCAGACCAAGGAGGAGTGGGGCAGTTGAAAAAATGCAGTTTCTAAATCTAAGACATTGTTTTGAAAGAAAGTGTTGCTTAAAAGCTGTATACTAAATTTATTTTAACTGTGTGGCTCTCACTTTTAATTCTGCACTCAGTCCCTAAATTTACTTTTAAATATGAGCCCACATTTCTCATAAAACAACACTACTTTTTAGGTTCAGTATTTCATATTTTGTCTATGCAAAATTATCCAATAAAGTATTAGTTGAAAGTATATTAATTGCATTTTTTTTAACCCAAGTTCAAAGTATTTAAAAGGAAAGACTGTAAAACAAACATTAAGTTAAAAATTTTCATACACAAAGATACAAGGCTGGTTTTGTTGTGTAAAGTAAAACATTAACACATTCTTGGGCAACAAAGCTGTTTTCCTGTAGGTTTCGTGTCAAAATCAGGTTTGGGGGTCAGAGAGAAGCTCAGCTGCTTTTTACAAGTTCTTTGTCTTCACCAGGACAGGGTTTTGAAGATGAGAAACACTGGACATTCTTCATCGTCTTCTCCAAGGTGGCAGAGTGAGAGGCTCAATCGGAGGAGGAGCTGACAAATGAGAGGAAACTTGTTGAGGATTTAGGTTCAGACCTGCTGTATGGCCCCTCAGAGACCTTGAGACTTTCCTAGAGACACTCTGTGACACTGCTGAAAACAAATCTATCTCACGAGGCTGAGAACCGAGACTAAAAAATGATAGGTTATCATTTTTGTCCTCTGAGAAGGCTTCTTTTCCCCACCCACACATTTCACAGCAAAACCTCAAACCCATCTCAAGACGGACAGAACGTAAGAATGAGTCAAAGCCTTTAGCTGAGAGAGATTTGACTTGTTTTATGTAAAAATGTGACAATATACTTCACTGACTTGTGAGTTAGATGGGCTAAATTGAACGCACGTATGTATACTTTTAAAATGATTTTTAAAAAACAAAGTGAGTGCAAAACACAGACAGGAAACCCCCCCAAAAAAAGAGCTTGAACAAGACAGATGACCCTGGCAGTGGGGACAGCAATTGACAGAACTTTTCGGGAAGAGGAGACCACACCCCGACCGCCAACCATGGCAGGGGACCAAAGCGCACCCTTAGTGGCCCCAAAGTTCCAGCTTACGCTGTAAAACCAAGGTGTTTCCGTCCCAGCAGCCTCATCTGAACCCGCTGTCATGCGAAGCTTTAACATGCTGAAGCAGAAACGGAATAAAGGCACTTTTGAAATGTTAAAAGGCCGTTTAATCCGAACAGTAAGTGGATCGTCGCTGCATTAAAAACAATGTGAATGACGCAAAAAAAAAAAAAAAGTCACTTCTGGGTCAGGTTTTTGTCTCTGCGCTGCTTATGAACAGCTGTTCTGATGCTCACAGGATACTGGGTTTCTGTTCAGGGCGGTTTGGCAGCTTATAAATGCTCCAAATAGCTACAAAACCATTAGGTGACCTCCCAGAGGTCCTGTAAGGCAGATACTCCTGGCTTTTGTGAGCAGAAACATACACAGACTGGCGGACAGGGACTGGTTATGTGTTCCACTGATAGGAGATTTGACTCGGCCCAGAGACGCAGAAATGGACCAGCTGGTCCTGCCAAATGCGCTCTGAAATGTAGCTTTCATTACTGTCTCCCAGGTTTTAGTATCACACATGGTCAGCATAACCACGGCTCTGTTAGAATATAAATGAAAGAAGGAAGACAGTTTATTTTTGGCCTGCCATGTGTTACATTCATACACTGATTTATTGCATTCAACACACTCAGTCGCACATTTATGAAAACGTATAACTGTGTGTTTTTGCCACGCGATAAAAATAATGTACATTCAGTTGAAAAACAAAGTACCCAACAAATCAAAACTTGGTTCCTAAAGTTGCTACAATAAAAAGAAATTATTCCTTACATGATATTTTTTATCCAGCTAGAAATGTTTTGAATGTAACAGGTTACACTTATGTTATCAGAGATTCAAGGTTTTAGTTCAGATTTTGTTTTTGGATTTTATTATTTTTATTCTGTTTTGTCACCTTTACTTCCTGTTTTATTTTGGGAAGTCAGTCCATTGTTTGTTCTTCCTTCTCCCACTTTCAAACCTGTTTCTTATTTTGTAATCAGCACACCAAAAAAAAAAAAAAAAGAACCCACACAAGCTTTACATGTTTAAAATGGCATGTTTTCACATGCAACAACTTGTTTAAAATACAAGTTTTTATTAATCTCAGACCATGAACTTCAGATATGGATAATAACACATGAAAACATGTCAAATTAAGACATGCAGCACAGGTTTTAAACATATTTATTTTAGGATTTTGGAGCTTTTTCACCATGTTCTTGTGATCACATGACAAACATGGTAAATTTGCAGGTTTTTCTCTAAAGGTTATCTCCCCCAGTGTGTAGCGCCAGTTTTCATTTGTGAATTTATTATTTCCTCACTTCTGATCCTTTTTACCCTGACGTGCTTTGTTTTAGTTTCCACATGTTTGAGTTTGGTTGTTTTTTTGTTGTCTATTCTACTTTTGCACCAGCTTTTGATTTATTTTATTGGACTGTTTCACCCCTGTCTGCCTCCCTCTGGACTATGTTCTAGATTAAGGTCCTCAGCTCTCCTGTCTTGGTTTTGTGACTTTTTAAAAGCAATAATAAATAAAGAGCCAAACATTTGCTTTTTATATGACAATATTCATATACAAATCTGATTTAAAAAGTATGAATTACATCTCTTCAGATTTCTTGTGGACTGTTCTTTCAATATTTATCCATCTCTAAATCATTTAAAAGTATTTCCTTTGAACCTACAGCGTTCAAAGTAAAACAGTGCATTTATTTTATTTTATGTCAGAGCTTCTCTGACTCACATGTACCTACTGTATGCAGAAATACTTGGCAAAGACTGTAACCACATGCTTGCTCTGCTTTCGATGCTGTGCTTACACACTACAGCTTTGCTTAAGTTAAATATCTCTGGGAAATAAAAATATGAAATCTTTTTGTTTTTGTACACAACGTCTTTTTTGTGTATTGTCATAATTTCAGTGAAAGTAGTTGCAGCTTAATATTTGTTCATTGGCCACATTCTTATAAGTTTTATGCACTGAGCTCTGCTTTAAGTCATAATCGTCTAAAACAGCAGGATAGAAACCCCATCATCTACTAGTTCCTTGGAGGTTTTCCTAAACGCTCACAATGATAAAGCTCACCTTGCACAAAAGAGCTAAAAACAAACCCATGAGACGGATAGTAAGAACATTAGGGGCGACCAAACCAGCAGTTTTGTTCATGAGAACAAAAGAACGTCGGTGAACCGTGGGACATAAAGAAGGCCTGAACGTCCTCAGCAGACAACAGTGGTGGATAATTGCAGGAGAAGAAAAATGTTTTGTCAACATCCAACCATGTGATAAACTCTCTAAAGGAGGCAGGCACGTAGCTGTCCAAGTCAGCGGTGAAAAATAGACTTCACTAAAGTGCAAAAGAGAAGGTTTACCACAAAGTGCAACACATTCATACCCAATAAGATTTGAAAAGACAGGTTGCTCAAGTCTGAATCAAGGTGTCATCAATCATTTTAGATCATAATTTCAACATTCAAAGCCTTGCTTCTAAATAATATGGTACCTAGCCTGTAAAGAACATTGTTCCTGTTTTTGTGCTCCATGTTTATCTTCTCACAGCCCATAACTTTTATTGCAGTGTTAAACATTTCACACTTGCTGTCCACATTTGCACAAGTCGGTTTGTTGAACGAGAGCGTAAATAAAAAGAATTGTCCCCTCTTGACGAGCTTCTGCTCAGCCGAGCCTCCTCCAGGGGTCGGGCGGTTAAGGGGCCTGTCCGACTGTCACAATTTATGGGCACCTCTTTGAAAACATTGGGGAGTTGTTAAGCTGCGGCACCAGTTTTTTGGTGCTACAGCTGTTTTTACTGTCATGGCCGTAAATGCTCCCCCTGGGAAGGGAGAGGCAAGAGAAGGAGTGATATGAACAGTGATTTGTCATATAGCTTTGAGACAAGCCTGGAGAAAATAGGTGTGTGTGTGTGTGAAAACTCAGCGTGAAGTTGAAATAAAGGCAGCAAAGGAATCCCATCTGTGCATTTAATGTTCCTGCCACAGGTAATCCTAAACATTGCCTAGATCTCTCTTTTCCTTTATCTCATTTAGGTTGCTTTTTCCTTTCTCAGACTACCTCCGCCTTGATTCTATTTGCCTCCTGTCACATTAGTTTGTTGGAGCCATTATCTCTGATATTGGCTGCCTCAGAGATCTTTCCGGTGTAATCAGAAGAAGGAATGGGTTTGGTTTCCTGAAAGCTCAAAAATCACCTTAATTCTGGAAAAAAATAGTGATTTTTACCCCCTCTCCTTTAGGATGAAGAAGCTGGGAAGTTTGAATGTTACTTTTTTTGTCATGAATATTTACCCCATCACCCATTAGGAGTGTAACCAAGGGCGATGTGCTGTGGCTGGATGCTGATAAATATGTGCTCTACATGCTGCAGTAATCCTGCATGGCCCAATTATAACGATGCAACAGAAGCGTGGTAATCCGTTTGCTCCTCATGCTTCAGGAAAGTTATCAGGAAAGGTCGAGTACTCCACTTTCTGTGAGAGAGGAGCTCAGCCAAGGAGAAAACGAAGTGTCACTATTACTTTCTCAGAGTTGTTACTGCGTATTGGAGCATTGCACTCAGAGTCTGCTGCCATGCTCTTTGGCACCGAGCTGCTTTGAGATAAATGCTGCAGCTCGTGCTGCGTCGTGTTTTCTTCTATCGCAGATGCAGGTGTTGTGGTAGACATAACTTCAGTCTGAAGACGTCCCACGCACTTGCTCTTTTTCTTCTTGCTCTCAAACACAAATAATTACTGAGAGAAACACTTTGTCCTCTCTTTTCCCTGATTAAAATCTTTGTTTCTTTAAACTATTCTTTCAGCATTACTATTGATATACTGTCTCAAACACGTAGTGTACACAGGCTTTACAGGAGTGTCTTGCAGTAACTGACACTAACATTTGTACAGACTATTAGATTTACTTTAATCCAAAGGAAAAACAGACATAACAATGCCATGGTGTTGGAGGTCTTTCATTCATCCTTTACACCAAAGCTTGTGTATGATCAGACAGAATCCATTTTGATATTTAAAAAAATAACATCTAATTAAATTATTTGAATCAATTATGCATAATCTTATCAGTTTGGTGTTTATTTAAAAAGTTAAGACTGAAACTCTAAAGGACTAGCATTCTTTGAAAAGTTACATATCACCTGCTGAAAGAGTTTGAAACTAAGAGCATCTTATGTCGAGTTATAGCCGTTCTGATCAAACCTTGAAAATAACTTTACTCGCAATCTTACTTATATCTTGTGCGATCTTTTAAGGCTCAGAGTATGTGCTGGGGGTGACGCTCAGCTACGACCACACCAGGTTTTAGCTTAATATTTGTAAAACTGACTGAGTTATAGCCATTTTTGTGTGGGATACAATCAATTAGATGCGGTGGTTATCTTAAATCGGATTGCCTCCAGAAGTTATTCAGTTGTAAATGCTCCTCCAATGATTACTTTCTGAGAGGCTCATTAAATCTGTCTACTGGTTCATGAGATATTTTGCTTAAGCTACAAACACACTCACACACAGGCAAGAACATTATCACCGCTTCACCTTCAGTGGCGGGTGATAATAGTTGGAATAGAGATTCATATACCTATGGCTAATAGGACATGAGAGTCTAAAGATTAAACACATTTGATGCTGAATAAATGATTAACAGAAAATTTCAATCAGTATATCCCAACACTGATCCATCCAAAAAGGTCTGAAGATCACTGTTCAGTGAGATTCATTTATTGGCTGTCTTTTATTATTTTGTGCAGATAAAATTTGTTTTAATGCTAATTTATTCAATAGTTGCTTGAGACATTTGGTCTGGAACAAAAAGAGCAAACAGTGTTCCTTCATCCCCCAAAGCCACGCTGCCATGACAACCACAAGAATCTGTTCTGGTTTTCAAAAAAATATCATTTTTATTTCACATGAAAATCTTTCACATTTATCAAACCATTTTTTTTAATATAATCTCTATATATTTACATAGAAATATGCACATATTTTACACTATTTTTTTTACTTACACATGTACAAAAGTAGGCAACAAGAATTCGGGTAAAAAAAAAATGGTGGCAGTCATACACGGTTGTGCTTTGCCTGTCAGGTGAAGATGAGCTTAGCAACTCTGTTCAATGCAGTGCCTTGTCTGTTGTGAACTGGTGACTACAACATTAAATGATCTAAACTCCTTTGTTTTCATTTTTTTTTAAAAGAATAATTTCCTACAGCCCTTCATGTCATGTTTAACCTACAACTGGGGCAAGAAGCAGAGAAGTCCAGCCTCTCCGCGACACACTCAACTTGCCAGTGTTTGCTTTTTGGCATAAAAAAAAAAAAAAAAAAGCATTTCGTCTCAACACTCTTCTTAAAACAAACACTCCACAGTTCAGGCACATCTTCACATATTCACACACTCATTCCCTTTCACACAAACACTACCTCCACCTCTGGAGACAGGAAAAGTCCTTCCTGTCAGTAAACATTTCATTTTGCAAGCGCATGTACAGTAAGACCTCTCAGCTGCAAACGGCATAAATGATCTTCACAGAATGTACACAGAAGTGATGCCATGTAGTGTGTTGGTGTGTGCTGTGTGCAGTGTTAGTGCTACAGTATGTGAGCACATGGTCTGCAAAGAGAACCTGTAAAATTGCTACATTTAGAGAATCACTTGAGACATCAACGCCACTCAGAAACAATGATAATACGACAAGTAGTACACAATACTCAAAGGTGGTATAGAGTACAAGTTGGAGAGAGGGCTGATCTTTGGCTCCAAAGGTTTGTCTTTAAATGCTGATTAATTCTACTAAAACATTGAATTCAAAGATAGTCCAGTTTGCGTTTGTGCTTTTGATTGTTTTTCACCCACTTTAGGTGCTGCAACTTCATATCTTTTGAAGCAATGTGTCGTCCTCCAAAGTTTGTTTTTGAGAGCCCCCAAAAAGTACAACTCAAGGAGAGCTTTGTTGTTGTTTTTTTCCCCCCACAAAAAAAAAAAAAAATACTGAAATCTTCTGAAAAATAGGACAAAGCACCAATATTTTTTGTCTCAAATGAACATGTTGCATGAGAAAGTCTGTCTGTACTTTACAAGGTTTGAAAGTTTCTCCCTGTGGCCTGCACAAGGTATTCATGTTTTCATTTTATTTTATTTTTTAAGTCAGTGGTTCCCATCTCCATGTACTGTCTTCATTGTAGTCCCTGGTCAAAAAGAAACAACCTTCTGTCCTCTCAGTGCAACAAAAGCAGTAATGGGACTAACAATGAGAGGCATGAGAGCGATGTAGATGCCACTGCAGAGTTTGTCCGTACGCTCTTTTGGATGTTTGGCAGGATTACCACTGGGTCATCTGTTGGAAGGTGGAAAACAAAGACGAGATGTTAGTTTACACCTCAATGTGCTCCCGTATGAGCCTACATTAGCTTACTACTGTCAGAGATAATTACAAAGGATCCAACATACCTGCAGGCGGTCTGTTGGAGGGGTTGTGAACACCACCCCCTGCTCCAACTTTAGCCCCACCCGTGCCTCCGTTAGCCACTCGGGCCGATTGAGAGCCTGAAAGAAAAGACACGCACTATCAGGCAGTCTGCTTGGGTTTGACCACAAATATTCTCCTTTCATCCAAGAGGGAGGCTCTGCTCACCGTCGGCTGCGATGACGTCCACTCGGAGCCTGAGACACTCTTGGCCGTGGTGGTGCAAAGGTTTGGCTGCAGAGAAAGAGGGAAACAACAGCAACACAGGCATTAACACCCAGACTAATGCACTTATCCTCCCCTTAATCCACCTTCATGCCTGCACACATACAAACACACACTTGCTGAAATTCTTGGCAACAGAAAGACGCAGGCATAAAGCCTTGAGAGGCCATCTGTGACTAGACACAAGTGTGTCTTGTCCTGCCGTTTATCTAATTACAACCATGGTCAGGGTGACAAAATTGCATGACCTTTGTGCACATTCTAAAGGAACAAAACACTCAGGAAACCTTGAAAACATCTTATGAATGTTAAGCTTTAAATAGCTGATGCTCCAGCTTCTGGTCATACTTTCTTTTGAGGATAAGATTTGCAGCCAGACAGACAATCCTTTGGGGTGGATTAAAATAAATATTGGATGTTTTGTCATTATCTGATTGAAGGTGGTTTAATCTGAGACAGCCACTCTTTTCTTGTGGGAAATCAATAAAAAAAAATAGCCTCCTTGCAGATATGGTGCAAATGTTTTACATGTTTATACAGAAGATTGCATTTTCCATATAATTCAGGATATTAAAATATTAGAGTTTATTGAATTGTTTATTTTTTTTATCTGAAATGCTTCTTTAAATTGAATTTGACTCAAAGTAAACTCTTATTCAAGTCCAACATGGCTGCATAGAAAAAAAAACAACTCCTGAAATGTTATTTTTGTTCACTTTTGTGGGCCTTAGTTTGGCGTCATTCTAGGTTTCTACATGCAACTTCAAAAGAAACTGGAATGTAGGTAATTTGGAGGTATTTTCTGTTAATAGTTGGGAGTGTTTAACTCCCTTTGGTTTGGACTAACTTGCCAATTTACGACCAAAAACCAACAAAACTGACAAGATCCACATTCTTTGCAGGCTTTTGTTTAGAGGTACCAAGCCAAACAAAGATTATGGACATAGAAGAGCACAAGCATACTTACATATGTAATAGTAGCTTTCTCCTTGACGAAACTCCTTCCCAAAAGTAAATGGAGTAAAACGCTGGAACTTTTCAGAGAACTTCTCCGGAGCGTGAGGGGCAAACGGATGGCCGCACTCCCAGCGCATTTGGTCGTATGACTGGGGCTTGCAGGAATCGTAGTCTTCACGCTCCACCATGTAGAGCACATAGCGCTCTGCATCCAGCAGCGGCACCTCGCCCTGAGGGTAATGGGGACAGACAATGTCCAGGTAGTCATTGAGCTTCACCTCCACGGCATAGTTGTCCTTTTGGAACCTGCAGAGAAGAGACAGGGGGCAGGAAGGTTACACAAGTGGCAGGAGACTGATAACCACGGTTACAGCATTAGAGCAGTGATAAATATAAGCCTCAAAACCCGTGATTATATATTGATCGGCTGCATGCCAGATGTACAACAGGGATATCAGCGGAAAGACAGAGGCCTGCGAGTGAGAGATGGACAGAGAATGTTTGTGTGAGAAGATGAGTGTGTTCAAGAGGAATTAAAGGAGTAAAAGTGATCTGCAGAGATCGTGCACATAAATATGGATAAACGTGAGGCTGGAGTAGCTTGCTGTTGTACTAAGAATTGGCACCGATTGATCCTGCATCCCCTCGGAGCTGAACGATGTTTACTGAGAAACATTAGCAGTCAGCTAGCCCATCAAGACAAGGGATGAGTATCGACATCGGCGAGGCTTCGAGCAAACACTCCCACAGATAAAGTATCAGAATAAGTAATGAACAAAGTTGGAGACACACCTGACTGCTGCAGAAATAGGAACAAATACGGAACCGTAACTGTCACATATGTTTTAACCCATTAATTACACACATGAACACACACAGCATGGGTTTGGTGAAAGGCTGTAACTGTCTTCCACAACATTCCCTCTCATTACAAATACAGAGACAGTCAGACTGTCTGCCATTCCTCCCTGCATCCCTCCCTTCACTCCTCCACCCTCTTTACGACAGTCGTCTTCTTTCTTTCAAAAACGCAGATCTTTAGCCTGCTCCACACTGCTGCACATAAACAGTCAGTATAGTTTTAAAAAAAAGATAACTTAAATAACAATTTAACATTTCAAAGCAGTTTGACTAATTTATGTACTTAGGTTTATTGGATGCAAACACTGATATGATGAAAAAAAAAAACAGTTTTGTTTGTTTGGCTTTTATCAATAACCTTAAAAAGACTCAGCAGATGTAATTGTAGACTGACTGGCCTGAGACCAAGCAGTTGTAATCTCAACCCTCTCAGGTCCCTCTTGGGTTTCTCTTCAGAGATATTATGAGTTTATCTCCAGGGGAATTGTCACCAAAGGTATTTCAGTTTCCTCCCGACTGAGCGGGTGCTCCAGGGGCGGCTCGCAGCTAATGCTCTCTTCACAGCCAAAGCCATCTATCACCAGCCCGGAGCAGTAGCTGACCGCTCACAACACACACACACTTCACACTAATTCCCATCTATCAACAACATAAAGCTGTAGCTACCTAGTATTTACACCCACCGAAGCCACACAGACACTTTTCCTCCCCTGGTGCATGGCTCCCAGGCGATACCTATCGGTTTACCGCCTCCTACTGTTTTGAAGTATCAGGGGGATCCCTGAGGATGGATAAGATTCGACAGACTTAAATATTTTTACAGAACACAAGAAGAATGTGTGTGTAATATAGAGTTTTGTTGCTTTTGCAATGAATATGTGTAGGTACTCTGGGCTTTCAACAGCTCCAAAAACAGGCAGCCAACTATCTTTTCTACAGATCTTATGAGTTATGACTTCTCAAGCCTTCAGGACCTTAAAGCAATAGTTCAGATCTTTTGAAGTGGGGTTCTTTGGAAAGGTCACAAGCAATTAATATCTTACCTGTAGATAGCTATTTGAATGGTCTCAGTTTGGAGAAATAAGATTTTAAATCTGATAAGATTGATGAGCTAATGGATAGCTTGAGGGGCCAAAACCAAAGTGAATTACTGTCATCTTAAAATAACTTCAGTGTTACAAATTTCAAAGAGGTACATAATTCGTATTACATAGTTATTTATGCAGAACTCTGGTTATTTGCAGACAGAAATAACCTGCAGTAGCAGCTAGAGGTAGCACTTTTGGTACAGTCTGGGGCACTTCTGACAGAAAAACATAATATTTCTACCAGACGGTGCAAAATTGCCAGTGAAATTTTAAAACTGGAGTTATTTTAAGATGGCAGCAATCCACTGTGGTTTTGATCCCACCCAGATTAGCCGTTAGCTCATCAGTCTAGTCAGAATTAAAGTATTTCTCCAAACTGAGGTCGTTCATAGAGCTATCTACAACAGGTAAGATGTTAAGTGTTCATAACTGTTTCAAAGAACTTCAATTCAAAAGATCTGAACTGTTCTTTTAAATCTATAGGCACAAAATATACCAATCAAATACAAATGCTGCTTTTTCCAAAAGCTGTGCTGCAACAAGTTACCCACTAAAGTAGGTTTTTTTCCCACTGAATTCCCATACAGACCTCTTTAATGTAACAAGTAGCATTTGGTGGCGTTTTAGTGACAGGGTCCATATGTGTGACTAATGATCAAAGTGTCCAGGCACCAGCCGCTCATTAGTTAAATGATGTTTGTTGCCACAGGTCTCCCTGAACCCCCCTGGTAACGGGACAGACGCAGTGGCTCCAAAACTCTGGGCCTGACTCCTGGCTCCCTTTTTGACTCCCTTCCCCCATCGTTTTACTCATCTCTGCCTGACTGCTGATGGACAGATAAGCCAGTAACACCCTTACAATGGTAACACACAGACCTATTAGAAAACAAGCCTCTTTTTGTGTACTGATGAAACTTCCATCTAGCCATGCTAAATACAGTGTGCAGCAGCCAACTTTTTCGGATGGGGGAGAACAATAATTATCATTTTGCATTGATGCAGAAGGCTTAGTGCTTATCTTCAGTTCGCCTGCCACACTCTGTTTACCAGATTGGCGCTTAAGTGTTTTTTTTTTCCCCCGCTGTTACTTTCAATTGCATTCGAATCGATAACACCACTGAACAAGCAAGGTTGTCTGCCCCCCTGCAAACACTGAAATGCACACAAATAAACTCCCCACACCCTGAGCCCTGATTACAAACTGGTTGTGGTATGGTCCTGATGTGTTCATGAAAAGAGAGTCTAAGGGGGGTGCAATTAAAACACAAAAAAGGGTATTAAAGTTGCCCTGGAAGGGGGGTGTAATTATGCCCTCATGCTCCCCACTTCCCAGCCCATTTAGGGTGAGAGTCTGGGGGATGTGAATGGGAGTGGGCGAGGCGGGTCAAAGGGCTCGGGCTGGGAATGGCTTTTGAAGTTTCTCACAGTAAGTGTTTCTGTGTGAGCACTGAATTTGCTTCATCAACGCCAATTTCATACAGTGTCTCTATTCACAGCATGATGGAGGAGCTCACTTAGTGGAGAGAACAGTTGCTGAATGCGCACCGGGAGGGGGAGGCTGGCTAGCGCCTTTTATTAATGGCAAATAGTTTTAATTATCCTGCTGCCTTTTGTTCCCCTCTAACGCCTCAGCATTGAAACGCTCCACATCAACAGCTTAATTAACCGATTGAAGTTACTCCCTTTTAAAGAGAGCTTTGGCATCTGTGTTAAAAAGTTAAGCTAACAAAGTCAAATCCCTGCCACTTTTACTTTCAGAATCTTTCTTTCAGCACGCCGGATTCCCCTCACTGTGGTAATAGGCTGCATTGATTCATTTCCATTGTTTATGCCAGGATGCTTTCTATTAATCAACAGTGGGGGCTCGAAGCTTCTGTGGATGCCACAAGTTGTATTCTCGCTTTACAGATGATTTTCAGAGCCGAGGCACGCAGCGTGTATTGTCTACATGCATATCTGTCCCAGCCTGATTTAAGTGTGTGATTGTTTATGTCTGAGTGTGTGTACGGGTGGGTTGCCTCTCTAGAGCTCAGAGGAATCTGGGAGTGTGCTTCAGTCTTGATAAGGCGGATAATGAATGCCAATAAAGAGCTGAGATGATAGCAGAGTCAGAAGCGGTCAGACGTGTGAGCTCGCAATCTGGTGAAAAATATGCCACAAACTGGATCCCGCCGTACTTCCTCTTTTTCTGCAAAGGAATTCTTGATTTAATGGAGGGTTCATCGAGAACAGAAGCCTAATCTTTCTTGAATATTTTTGGTGTGCCTTTTTTCTTCCTTCTCAACCATCCCCTCCTTTCACCCATCCATCACCTTCTCATCTCTCTGTGCTCTATCACCCTTTGGAATGTCGAACCTCGAAGAGGAAAAGATGAGGATCAAAGGTCAGACATTTTTGCAAAGTCAGCACCTGGGAATTTTATGCACAGGAAGTAAGAAAAAAAGTCACATGGATTTTAAATTTCATAAACGGATGCCGACATGAGTAGCGTTCTTTGAAGAAATTAATATCACCCACCACCTCGTATGCCAAAGTTTTAGAGATCTATTAACGCTCCAAGTATGTGTTGGGAATCAGTTTCAGCTAGTTTCACAACTAATCTTAGCTCAATATCTGTACAAATGATTTAGCTGCAGCCATTTTTGTGTTTTCTAAGGTTGATTAGTTGCTGACAGCCATCTTGGATTGTGTTGACTCCAAAAAGTAATCAGTTTCTAGACGTCCATCCTTTGAGAGTTTTGTTAAAAATCTTTTCAGCGGTTCATAAGACAGTTTGCCAACAAACACACACACACATAAATACATGATCACCCACCACCATGAAAGGCAGGCAATAAAAATTTAACCCATTTTTACAATTATATTCAATCAACAATTCTCCAAAGTTGTCTTTCATCTCTAAGATGTCCACAATCAGAGACACTCAGGACACATTTTGTAATCTAATCAGCTGGACTATTGGGTGGAGCAGAGGCTGAGCTGGGGTCCATTCATCAGCACCAGACCCTGCTTAATACAGGGGCTTAACGTGGACATCGAGGCCCAAATCAGGGGCTGGTGGCTGGGGACAGCATTAAGGGGCGAGACAGACAGGGTGGAGTTTTTTTTTCTACTGCCTTTGTCCTCCTATAGAGAGGGGTATTAGTCCTGTACAGGACAGATTTGGAGTTCAAAGGAAACTTACTGGCAGTCGTTATGTGTGAAGCAAAATGTGGATTGAGTGGTGATAAGAGGCTAATA
Organism: Kryptolebias marmoratus; assembly: GCF_001649575.2. Classification (NCBI taxonomy): domain Eukaryota; kingdom Metazoa; phylum Chordata; class Actinopteri; order Cyprinodontiformes; family Rivulidae; genus Kryptolebias; species Kryptolebias marmoratus. Next base: position 7,265,206 of record NC_051434.1, read on the forward strand.
GAAAAATATTGGACACAAGAGAGCAGTTTATTTTTGTGAGCTTCACAGAACAGTGAAGCATTAAGTCGGGCTGTTTAATGTTGTTGCTCAAATTCTTCTGGTAACGTTCGTCTAGCTATTCATCCATCACCGTCGGCTGTTCCCTCCCACTCCCTGTTCGTCTTTCATCGCTCAATAAGCAAACCAGATCCTCATGTCAACTCTGTCCCTCCCCCACCTCGGAGCCACTGAACCAATCACAACCTGTCCTGGTGGTATTCCGAGTATGCAGCGCTCTCTGACCCACCGTTTGCAGAGCCAAGCACAATGTGATGTGGGTCGTCATAGAAACAAATGTGGTCCCAACTCTTTCAGCCTTCCCGTTTTTTTTTTAAACATAATATTCCAACCTTCATTCTTTGCCCTGTGACTTTTTATCATCACTCTCAATCAGCTTTCTCTCTGCCATTCAACCTTTGTCTGTCAGGATCATTGGTCATTCCGCCAGTGTTGCTGGCTCGACTAGCCAAGTTGCTTTTGCCACCCAGTGAAGCGAAAAAGAGTCCAGCAGAGAAATAATTGGCTGATTCTGCTCCACGAAAAGAGGCTTAGATAAATACTTATGCTTTTTCCAACCGTCTAACTCCGTTCCTGGAGCCATTTGTATCTTATAAGGGTCAGAGCAGAAGGGTCAGGACTGAACTCTCATTTCCCAAGAGACAAACATCTGTACAGGGATATAAAAACAAACTGTTGAACTGATTTTCAAACATAAAAATTCACTTTTTATTCCATTTTCAAACACAATAAAATATGGTAGATTAAACTGATCAGCACTGTGGCACTTTAGGCAAAAACATCACAAGATTTCTACAAAAATAATTGTAATGTAAAACTGACAGCAATGTAAAAGGTTTTTAAAATGGTGTTCATATGAACTGCTATGAAATTTTTGAGATCTGACATTTTAAAATGGCAGTAAGCCATTTTGATCTTGGCCTCTCTTAAACTACCTGTTGGCTTGTTCACCAGGTAAAAATTAAACTATTTCTCCAAACAGATTGTTCACAGAGATATCTGAAACAAGCAAGATAAAACAGAACCCAACTTCAAAATATCTAAATTATTGCGTTCATGCAGAGAACTTATCTTGCAAATTTTTCAAAACACGTTCAAAATTCTAGCTACATGAGAGTGAGGCCCTGTAATTCACACGAGGAAACCGAAAACCTTTGCAAAGGTTTCGAGACATTTTAGAAAACTCTCGCAAATGTCGTTCGCAATTCGTCGCCAACAATCACAGCCAAATGAGATGCTTTTCAATAACCCAACTCACCTCTCGGGGTAAGAAGTTTTCCTTGTAAGTGGACACCTTTATGGTCCACAACCAAAGTTTCAACAAACAGGACAAAAAAAAAGTCATGAAGTTACACAATAGCCCACATTTACACAATAAAACAAACACAATGGGGGCATTTCACAGATAATATCTGACTCTTGCTGGCTCATTCTTCCTCATTCAAACGCTTACACGCCGTTTGTTCATTGAGTGTCACCAAGACTTGATAAACATGTCTGGAGGACAACATGGCTCTGGTTCAAAGTCATCATAATAAAGACCTGGAGTTGTTCCTCTGTGATTTCTTGTAAATCAGTGCAGTAAGAAAGAAGGAGTAGGGCGGGAAGTCTGGTGCGTAGATAAAGGCGAGGGACCAGGACAGGGAGAGGATGAGGAAACACTGGTGGGGCTCATCAGAGTGACACTGATCAGAGGTGAATCCAGATGCAGACAGTTCAGAGATTTGCCAGCAGGGAAGACATGGGGGAAAAAAAAAAAAAAAAAAAATCACGCTTGAGGCGCCGCGGTTGAACGCATCCGTCATAAAACAATTACTCATATTTAATCAAAATATTCTCACCCTTTTAAATATTTCCCATGAAAGCTTGGGAAGTTTAATCAACTCTTGCATCCAATCTTCTAGGGCCTTGCGTGTGTTGGTGTGTGAGAAATGTATTGTTTATTGTGCGGACAGGATACGCAGCTTTCCCGGGAAAAGACGCCAACAGGAAGCGCAGCACTTCGACGGAGACGCGCAGCGGGCAGACTCCGACACAACAACTTGCCTGCAGGAAGTTCAGACCTTTGGACTGATTTATTATGGACTACGGTCAATAAAACAAGCCCTCCTATCTCTGACACTGTGAAAACAGAGTGAGAATATCGAACAGAGAATAAACGAAGTCTTGTAAACACGGTCAAGCGTGTAACGATAAGAGAGGCCAACAGAGAGTGATCACTGAGCATATATGTGATTACCAACTGTTTGACAGTTTTGATGAGCATTTTCACAATATTCAATTTACCAGACGGATTACAAGGGTAGTAGGAGGGGAGATGGAGGCAGACAATTCATGACAAGGATGGATTGGTTTAGGAATTTTCTGAGGCCACTGACCAAAGGAGAGGGGGAGGGTATGGGCCCAGATTAGGAAGGGAAGTGGGAAAACCTGGATGTTTTTTCCTGTAAGTAACTTAGCTTTACTGAAAACCACAAACCTTTACTTTTTATTGCCACCATGTGATCACACCAACTAAAGTGACTACACAATCTTATCTTTCATCTTCTCAAACATGCATGCGAGCACACGCACAGAAGGCAAACAGACACTCCAGTTGTTTTTCCCCTTTCGTTGAATTTTCCTCCTACACTAATGCGAGTGCTCGGACTGGCTCCACTGCTTTAGAAAGACGCTTAAAGACAGCATGGACAGAGATGTGAAAAGACCAGGAAGAGTCCAAAAAGAAAGAAAAAAACAAGACTTGAGTGGCTTTTCTTAAGACAGTAAAAGAAGGAAGCCTAAATGGAAAGAGCAAAGAGGGGAAAAACGTGCGAAGAAAAGGGCAAAGTGCCTTGTGATCGCCATGGGTGCCAAGAACGCTAAAAAAATTCCACACCTCTTAGCGTGCTTCCTTTTCTCCTTCCCTTCTCTGAGAACCAGGAGTTGGAGGTGAAGAAATAATAGACTGAAAAGGGACAGCTTGTAAAAGTTGAGATAAAAGCTGGCAAAGGAGCGATGGGGACCAAAAAGACAGAGGTGGAGGGGGGAAAGTTTCCCAGAGGCAGAGCGATGGCTGAGAGAAGAGAAGCTGGCCTGAATGGCAGCGAGTATTCAGGGACCACCGCCGTGACAGGATGACTGACAGATTGATAGAGGCCATGCCACTTCATCACATGGTGAACTCTGACCCTTGATCAGTCACACCAGTTACTATTCTCTTTCTGTGGCCCACTGTGAAGACCGTTCCCCCAATTTGTATGGGGCGCATCACAAAACCGCCACATTGACTGGATAAATACCAAGAAAACCTTTCATGTGGCTGAAACATACCAGAAATAACTCTCTTTGGAACCAACGCAGCGCATGTTTAAGCATATACAATAAAATGACATGCACATTGTGAAAGGAATTCTGAAGTTTAAGTGATAGTTTGGATCATCTGAAGTGGGGTTCCGTGGAAAGGCTACGAACAACAAATATCTCACCTGTTCTGGACAAGGCTTTGAGCGGCTTCATTTTAGAGAAGCTCTGAACAAACTGATGAGCTAACAGCTAGTCCAAGCTGGGCCTAGAACGTGGATTGCATGGTTAAATTGGCAGAAATTTGATGATATTCCAAGAGGAAGTGCTACAACTACTTGTTGCCACCATTTCTGCAAGCAGCCAAACAGTATTCAATAAAAATAAAGTTGAATGCAAAATTGGCAGCGATGCAAAGGCTTATAAAATAAAGCTAGCATGAATTGCTATGAAATTCTTTAGATTTTATTTTTAAGGTGGCAGACTTTTGTCTTTGCTCACAACAACTATTATCTCACAATTCTGCTCAGAACTAAACTGTTTCTCCAGTCTGAGGCCGTTCAAAGAGCTATCTACAACAGGTAAGATATCATTTGTTTATAACCATTTCACAAACCTCACTTCAAATGATCTGAACTATCCCCTTTAACTTACTAAAGGAGTTAATTTGAAAAAATAAGAAGTTCAGAATGTGAAAGAGACACTAAATGGTTAAAAGAGCTTCAAAACCAGGCAGAAGAATGGAACCTGGCCAAAAAGAGGGGGAGGGATGTGGCGGAGAGAGGGGCAGACAGGTACAAAGCAAAGAAAGAGGAGGAGGAGGGGTAAAGGTGGTGGTCTACTCATGGTCTGCCAGCAGGGAAAAGGAAAAAAGGAGCAGATTATTACTTCACATTTCAGTTTTAGGGTTCAGAAGAGACGGACATGTGTGCATGACTCGGGTAATGTGTGTGAGCGTGTATGTGAGTCACGGTGTGAGTAAGCACGGACACTCCCTTTAAAAAAAAAAAAAAAAAAAAAAAAACATGCACACACCGACATGCCAAACCCAGCTAACAGGGAGCACTGGTGCACCTCATTCTGGGAATTGCTGGTGATTAAGCTGCTGCTAATCTGAAACAAAGAATGGAAATCCACAGAGTGGTGAAATGTCAGAAAAGGTCTGAAACACAAACACTGTCGGGAACAGATTTCACACATGCTGAAACAAAGTAGTCATTGAAGTTCGAGCGGACTCAATCTTGGAAGTCAGCAGATCCCAAGGCGTGATCACACACACACAGAAACTGTTGGCTTACTATTACTTGAAGAAATGCATATCCCCTGCTGCTTTCCAAGATAGAGTTTTAAATCAAGATGGCCGCCACAGCTGCATCTTGTGAGATGCATTAAAGCTCAGAGTATGTGTTGAAGATGACTTTCAGCTACCGTTACATAAATTTTCCCATAATATTTATAATTTAGAATATTTTATAAACATCTCTGTAGATTCGCTGTAGCAGCCATCTTGATCAGAAGTAGATGAACATGCAATGATTACTTTCTGAAAGTTTCACTAAAATTTGTTCAGTGATTCATGAGATATGACAATAGACAGGCAAAAGCACAACTTCTCCACCTTTGCCTCCTAAGGCGACAAAACAAAAAAAAAAACTGAGCAAAAGGAAATGAGCCTGATCCATGTGGACCGGAGTGATCAATCTGAGATCAGTTTGATTAACGACTAGTTTTGGGAGTCCGAGGACAGCTATAAGTCGGGACCTGAAAGAGGGAAAGGCACACGGACGTCACACTATATCAGGTGATGGGTCAAAGCAGACAGACGATTGCTGCGATTGATGAAAACACTCTAAATGAAAACATTTCAGAGACTCCGGGCTTCATTTTATTCCTGTGAATACAAGATTAGGACTAGCTGAAGAGAGGTTTAGCGCAGTCGTCTGATAGCAAGCGCAAAAAAACAGGGATTACCAGCATGCCCACGAGCGTGACCACCGTTGTTGCACTGCACAACAAAAAGCCTCTCCATCTGGGACTCTGACTTTTCAGAGAAAAGCTTCGCCGCTGTAATTATGGACTTTCTGAGAACGTTAAACGATGCAGTTTTAGCCCCCGTCGGGAGGGAAGGAGAAAGTTGGATGTGAGCTTGTGGGAGAACATTTGGTGTTTGCAGAGCGAGTGTGATTGATTTAGACGGCTTCGGTTGGTGTGATTGAGTGATTGTCTGCCAGGAGTGTCTGTTCGCACTTGCCCGTCCATGTGGGTGTGTTTGTGTGTGTGGGTGCCTGCAGAACCTTTGCATGTGACGTGCAAACCTGACCTCCTTTTGTATACCCCAGACATCATCAACCCATAATTCTAATTGACCCCTACTTATTCCGAATGGCCCCTAACCCTGACAATTTGAGCTCCGATTTCTCCTCCCTGAGCAATCCATCTCTCTCCCTGTAGTGTGACCTACTGGGCAGGCGTCATGTTACCTCCTCTGTCTCTGTCGTGCACCATTATTACCCGTCTCACCACCTGAAATATGAACGCCCGTACGTTTCCCTGACAGCCACACAGAACCCCCATGTGATGCCTCCTGATTTAGGGAAGGCAGCAGCCTCCCACTCCACACAGAGGTTAGGGCTCTGTCAGATGGGAGGATATTGCAACAGATATTTCAACACGTTCTTCTGTGAGTCAAGCCTGTATAAAAAAAATACACACATGGAAAAAATTTAAGGGCTCTCTCCATCCTGAGAGGATACAAACTAATGACTGGACTGAAGGACTAGCTTTCTTTGAAGGAATTCACATCTCCCGCTGCCTTTCATGCCAGAGATGAAAACAATGTTATCCCCTGCAATATCTCAAGATGCCATAGTATTTGTTGTGAATGACTCTCAGCTACTACCACATCAAATTTCAGCTCAATATTTGTAAAGCTGACAGAGTTCTAACCGTTTCTGTGTTGGACAAGGTAGACTAGCTGTACCAGCCACCTTGAAACGGGTCGACTCCAAAAGTTAATCAGTTCCAGATGCACAACCAATTAATACTTCTTGAAAGTTTCAAAAAATCTGTTCAGTGGTTCATGAGATATTTTGCTAACAGACAAACAGGGTTAACTCCAAGCATTAATGCCAACGTTTTGAGCAAACATCCCGTGCAGTGAGTAGCACTTGTGAGTATATATTGTTAATAGGTCTCAGCTACCATCACACCAAATCCTAGCATGATATCTTTAAAACTGACTTTATTATCGCAATTTTTGTGTTTTTGACAAACAGTTGGTTATAGCAACCATCTTTAATTGGGTTGACTCCAAAACTTAATCAGCTGTAGATAAACATCCAGTAATTATTTCCTGAAAGTTTCATTAAAATTCGTCCAGTAGTTCATGAGATATTTTACTAACAGACGGGCAAACGACAGCGGACAAATTACAAATTTTCTCTGTAATTGTAATCTGATAGAGCTCAGAATATGTGTTTGGGATCACTCTCAACTACCGCCACACCAAATCGTGGGCAAACATCTGTAAAATTTTAGTCGCTTTTGTGTTTTTAAGCTCAGTTGGCTGTGGCGACCATCTTGAATCTGGTTGTTTCCAAAAGTTAAATGAAGAGTAGATGCATTTCTGCAAACTTCATCAAAATTCGCCCAGTGGTTCATGAGATATTCTGCTAACACTCTTTCGCAGACACGGACAAAAACATTATCGCCCCCGTAGTGTGTTTAAATCGGGCGATTAAAAAACAAAAACAAAACTCGCAGCAGTGAAGCACAAATGCATCAAAAGATACTTTGAATTCCTGCACAGAAACCCAGCAATTAAATTAATTTTAATCTCCCCCTTTTTCAAAACATGCGCTCTTTAATGGCACGAATACACGTCTGAACCGGATGCAACTCATTGTGCAGCAGATGCGCAGATTGCAAAACGGATTAAATGTGATCAGGTTGAGCCACTGAATTACAGGTAAACAGCCCTTTAATAACAGGCCCCGCGAGGGAGAAGAGGCTCGCGCATTATCATGTCAGCAGCAGGAACTCATCATGACAACAATCTCAGCTTTAAGGTGTTAATTAATCCAAGTAACTTCATCTGCACTGCGCATTGAGTAAAAGTACATTTAATCCTCTAAGGCGCTAAAATAACAGCAGCAACCAGTGTGTTTGCATCATTGGGAGCTGACAGAGGCGGGATGGGAATGAAAACAGATATTTACTTGGGGTTCGTCCTGTTCCAGTAGACGCTGTGTCGCTCCGCCGAAGCGAACCAGGCGCAGGCGCTCACAACGAAGCTCACGACCCAAACTAAATCCATGACGGACAGACAGGAGTGGAGGCGTGCAAAGGCGAGGAGCTCAGATCAGGTTGGTGGTGCACGAGCGAGAGAGAGGAAAAAAAAGAGAAAAAGTTTTCCAAAAGTGCTCCTCGTCCGGGCACCTGAAGGCTGCACGCTCAGCTGGGAATCTTGCAGGAAAAACGAAACAAAAATAAAAAAATAAAAGGAAACGAACTGATTCGTGGAACAAACAAACACACAAACAAACAAAAAGGCTGGAGAGAACAAGTGAACTCGACAAAATCCGTAGTGAATGAAAGCATGAGCGGCGTGGAGGCTGGTTTTGTGAAACACGCACAATCATAAGCCACGCCCCCCTCACCAGGGACCAATCAGAGAGCGGTGCGAGAAACTCAGGGCTCCACCAGCTTTCCTGTTAGGTTGTATCTTTCAGACATTTCATGATATTTGCATAAATACACAACATTTCCTGTCATTTTATGAATCAGATTTGTTTTTGTAAAATCAAAACATTACATTGTGATCATTTATATGCTTTTGGAGCTACTTCATGGCACTTTAAAATTTCTGTTCCATGCGATATTTTACAGGTTTTATCCTTTCATTTTCTCCTATTTTTATAGAGAAATTATGCATCTAAAACCTGTCCTGTGATGGGCTCAGGATAGCTCTGATAGAGCTATTTGGGTTACAGGTTTGACAGTAAACACAAGTCATTATTTCTTTTTATTTTCAGCAAATTCAAAAGTACCTCTTAGCCTGTTGTCACAAAAGAATCACTTAGAGTTTATTAACTCATGTATCTTATTATATAATTTATCATTTAGTCACTTATTGAACTAAAAAAATGTGATTGCTAGGTACTGAATTTCCTGAAGAAGAGTTGTAAAGGCTAAATCCTAGTTTTATTTATTTATTATTTTATTTAACCAGGTGATTCCAATTCAGATCACAAGATTTTTTTTTCAAAGGAGCCCTGGACCTTGACAGCTAAAAGAAAGAAATATCAAAAATGCTAGCTAAAAGTAGCAAAAGACTAGCTAAAAGCTAAAATTATAAGAACAGTAGGTAAAAGTAGCAAAAGGTAAAAGGCTAGCTAAAAGGTTATTGTAGCAAAAGGCTAGCTAAACAATAAAAGCAGTCAAATGGTAGCTAAAAGCAGCAGAAGCTTAGCTAAATGCTACAAGTATCAAAAGGCTCGTTAAAAGTAGTGAAAGGCTAGAAAAGAGCTAAATGTCACAGAACAGTAGCTAAAAGCTTAAAGTATTAAAAAGGCATCAACCACCACAACAGGATACAACAGGTTTAAATCTTATTATGAATTAATTTACCCTCTCCTCGACACATTGTGACAAATCGTGTGCGTGACAAGTGCCCTAACTGTTTCTTTACACTTCATTACTTCCCAGCGTATCAAGCCATTCCAGTTATTTATCTTTTCTTAACCCATGAATGTGTTGAAACTGTGATGTTTTTCCCCCCCGAGCTCCTGTCAGTCACAGACGTGACACTGCCCACGCTTTATTACTGGTTGAGCCACATCTGGTGTGTGCTTGCAGAGTGATTTTTATTATTTTTTTTAAACTTAAGGTCTATTTTTGTCCCTCAGGTTTTCTCCGACTCCTCCGTTTACTGACAGACGTTGCCTGCGTCTCTTACCGTGTTGTTCGAACAGGTTTTTTGTTGTCTGGAGAAAGTTTTGTCACATTTACAAGTCGATAAAAGCTGCCTTGACTTTTCACGTTTTAAATAATAAAGATAAGAGTAGTGAAATAAAACATTTCAGCTTTATTGGATAGAATTCCTGTACAGCACCCCAATTTTCTGCACCATTGACAAGAACAATTTGGACTTGGAGCTGTTTGTTCAGTGAAGTGTTCCACTTCGCCCGAGGGGTGGTTTTAAGTCTTCTGCTTGACAAAATGCTTTATTTGCAACCTGCTCTGCAGCATAACCTTTAAAAGTATAACCGAAAATGAGAACAAATACAGAATCAAGATAGTTTATGGAAGGTTAGCCATTCTGCATTATGAATTCAACCAGCAAATTACACATGGCAGGATTGATTTGTTTTAAACACAGATAAGACTCAGCAGACAGGCTCAATATCAAATTTCCATAACATTTTATTATTCAAATAGCAAATTTTGTTAATATGTGAATAAATGTTAATCATTTGATTGCAATGGATTGAATTTCAGTTGTACTCGAGTCTTAAATTTGACCTAATTTGACCACTTCCTGTTTAAAATTGACACTGATGGTTCATGAGTCTCTGGTGCCCCACGCTAATAAACCCTTCAGGTACATGAACATAAAAGCACTTTGTTTCCTGCAGCCTGGTCAAAAAGACACAATTTGTTCCAATTTCTTCAGCCGATTCTACGAATAACACCAAAAATAACACAGGTTGACACCTAAAAATGTATTTTAGCATCAGCTAGGTGATTCCCAAAGAGCTATCAGCTGTGAAGTAATATAAATCAACTATTTAAATGACAGTTTAATTAACTTAACACTGTTAGTTCTGGTTCATCTGATGCTTAGAGCAGATTTCACAAAACCTGTTAGCCCAGGTTGGATTCTGTGCTCACTTCTCCTGATTTTTGAAAATGATCTCTAACAAAAAAAAAACTACAACACACAAAGTCCTTTTTTATTTGCTTTCTGAGGCAAAAAGTCCCAGACTCAAGAGAAGTGCTTTGGTCACAACAAATAATGCATGCAGCAGTTCTGAGTACTCACAGTGAAGATAATCTGCATTTTAAAATTCTGTCTGAGCTGACAAACCATTTCAGATCAAACAGAGCAAACACAGAGAGGCATATATGCTTGGTAATTGTGTGCCGCTCTGTGTCAAGCAGGTCATCCAAAAGGAATGTGTTTTGTATTCATGGAGAGCGCTCGGCCCGGTGGATCAATTTTTTTTAGAATCCAATTGTTTTTTCTGGCTCGGCGGGAAGATAAGAGGCTGAGAGGGACTGCCGGCATAATTGTCATTTGCATTGCAATCAAAACCTGTAGAGGGGAAAGCTTCCACCCCACCAACGTTTCTGTCCAAACTCTATCAGGACCCTTTACTTCATTCAAACATACATTTCTGAATAGATGAAGCTGAAGAAAACTGTGACTAAAGCCAAATGCACATTTGTTTTTCTACCATAGAGACAGTTTATACACCCAAGAGTCTCTGCAGGCTTGCAGGTTCACACAGAAACAAACTCAAATGCACACACAGCCATAAACACAACCTTTTCACCCCAATTCCTGGCAGAATTTGATCCAAGTTCTTTCTCTGCGGCATGAAAATAAGATGTATGAAAATGATAGGGACAAGCATCTCATGTAGGCATGAGAACATGACGATCCATAATTTAGCTTTTTTTTTTTTTCAACTATTTCAACCAAAGTAATTAGATGATGTCACAGAAATGCACTGGGGAGGATTTTTTCCTTCTATTTTTTTCTGAAACTGTGACAATCTACCATCATATCCACTGGTAAAAAGGTGATAATGTTTTTTGCCATGTCTGTGAAACTCTCAGAAAGGAATCACTATAATTACATCTACAGCTGATCAACTGTTGGAATCAACCTCATTCGAGATGGCTGCTAATCTTAGCAGACACAAAAATGTCTCTAACTCAGCCATTTTTACAGAAATTAAGCTAAACTTTGGTGTTGCAGTAGCTGAAAGTCATCTCCAGCACATACTCTGTTAGCAAATTGTCTCATGAACCCCTGGATGATGACACTCTCAGAAAATAATCACTGGATGAACCTTTACAACTGATTAACTTTCAGAGTCAGTTGCATTTGAGATGTCCACCACAGCTAAGTAACTTTAAGAAACAATAAAATGGTTGTAACTGAGTCCATTTTACAGCCATTGAAGTTAAATTTGGTGAGCAACTGGATGAGCATTATTGCCAAAGCATTCTCCAAGTACATATTGCACATAAGATGATCTTATTTTAAAAGTTTGGCCCTAAAGGCAGCGTTTTATAAGCTTCCTTTCAAGGAATAGTTGGTCTTTAATTCAGTTTGCTCCTCCTAACTCACCTGTAGTAAAGTTTAAATGCAGCCAGAGTCTTGTTTTTTATCCTGAGGCATAACTATTATCGGAGATGTGTCCGTCCCCTTTTTGCTCTGAATACAAATGAGAGGTTTAATGGCGAGCTGTCATCACGTTCCCCTCCCCAAAAACCATCCCACCAGCTATTTACATAAGTGGACCGTGTTGGTGTGAATCACGGAGCGGCCCGGCGGTGCTCAGTCCAGTGTGTGTCTGATTTTATTAGCCTCTTTGGTTTTTGGGCCCCATTGTTAGTCAATGCAGCTCCACTTGCTGCAGTTCTTCCTGATTCTATATGCGCTCTTTCTTTTCAAACAATGGAAGTAAAGTGTTTCCTGTAATTAGCATTGCATATGTCCACCCCCTCTTATTAAATCAGAACGTTTGAAAAAGTAAAGCGTAATCATCGTTTACTCGACAGTTTGCCTGAAATGAAATTTATTAGTGGACTTGTTATTACTCGCTCTGGTTTACTTTCCTTTAACTTTTCCCTGAAGGCATTAGGAAGCAAATTAATGATAAGGTGAAGCAATTTCAGAGCAAAGCCAAGGTAATCAGTGAGAGACTGTAACATTATAGCAAAGAGATGAAATGCTAATTGTTAGTTCTTAATTAGCTGTGCCTAATCATCAGAGAGGTAAACAAAGAGGTGGCTGATTAGTCAGACCCAATGTTTCCAATGTTGTGTTATTTCAGGGACAGAGGACATTTCACATGGAAAATCCTGGCCTGGACACCTTTGTGGCTGGCAGAGGGAATGATAGTTTTTCCTCAAGAATAAAATCCAGATAATCTGTGACTGAGGTCAAGTGTGATGTCACAGATTTGTGTCCCTAATATTTAAAGTATCTCTGTTTTAGACATTTCTAGATACTTCAGCATGTGGTGTTGATATTATTTCTGTAAAAAACACTACAAAGGAGACAATACACTATAATATGTTGTACTGTAGTGTATTGTAAGGACTTCATGCAGGTTTCTATTCTAAAGTATTTCCATTCATCTCTGCTGTCTGTGTAAGACACTGACAGAACTGATTCCGCCAATAAAGTGTTAAAATGCACTTTTTGCCCCTTGACAGTTCTAAGACTGATATTGTGTCACTTATTCACCTTGAATCAGTATGGCTTTGCACGTTGACAAGCAAAGAACAGACTCTTGGACTGGAAAACTGGTTTCCGAGCGGTTCTGAACCTTCAAACCCAAGAACTGCTGACATCAGGTGTTTTCAGCCAGACTACAGTGATATAAAAGAACAAATAAAACTGCAGTTCTACATAAGTGACTGAGTTAATGTGGTCATTTTACATTTTTTGAAAGGAAAAATGAGAAAAGCTTAACATTTCTCACATTATTATGTTGTGTGTCTCTTAAAACCTCCAATAAAGTTCCTCATCAAATGATCCTGACATATGAGCTTAATGCTTTCTCTTTCTGTTTTCCTTGGAATTCCCCCAGTTCTAAATCGTGTTTTGGTGTAAAATTACAAGATGAATGTGACACCTGCCTCTTTTGTCTAAAGATTAAGTCCATTGCTTTGAAACTTGCAAATCTTGTTCTTTCTGGAGGCATAAATTTATTTATTTATTTTTTCCTTAAAACTCTCAGTTCGGGGTTTCTGTTCAAATGCATTCACAGAGTTCGCTACTGCATTCATTAATACTGACTGACACTGAAACACAGAACGTTCTGGAAAAGGAAATGAGAAGTACGTAGCATGAAGAAAATGAACGCCTACATATCGACCATGTAAGCAAAACTGGGAGACAAAGAGCAGCTTAGAAGGAGGTGGATGATGAAGAGGAGGGCTGAGGAGATTTTGCAAACACACAATGTTAGATAATAAGAGTGTAAGACCAGGAAAGAACGCACAAGTGAGGAGGCGTGTGGGAAGAGAGTGAAAAGCTTTAAAAAGCCGAGTTTAAGGGGGACAATATGTAAATTTAAATGATGCAGGAGTAACAAAGCAAAAGGAAGCACATAACACGAGGCAGAAATAAATATGTTTCACCAATAAATGATGCAGGGAGACCTTTGGACCTGTAATTAGCTGACATGAAACTTTTACTGACCTGTAATTATGGCTGCCTCCCTTGGGCAAATTGAAATTTTAGAGTGTAATACATCATTTCCCCAGACTGCCACCTTCTTGTAAGTGGCTTCTGAGATATTGCAGGTGACTTGCAGACAAACAAATTTTACAACATGCTGGCCTCTCTGAGGGTGTGCAAAGTCACTGCAAAAAAGGCTGGAAAGCAACAGAAAAAGATGAAGTTCACCTCCATCCAATTTGGGCATCAAAAAGTAGACCGGATGTTTAATAACAAGAATGAGGGAAACTCAGAATCGAGGTGAAACTAGACTTAATGTGTAAACATAAATATATCTGAGATGAAATGGAGTGCGGAGGAGAAGCGGAAGGAGGGACAGATGCCAAATGAATTCGAGGGAGCTGGCACGGAGAGAGAGACAAGAAGTAGATGGGAAACAAATAAGCAGGACAGAAGGAGAGCAGAAATGTAATAAGATGTTCAGATGAAGCATAACATTCAAATGTAGAGGAGGCAGCGGAGCAGGATGCAAGACTGTGGCTGAAGTGATGGAACAAAATGATAAATAGGAAGCATGATTCAAAAAAAAGCAGGAGGATATTAATACTGTAACAACTGGAGGAAGCTTCAAGCTGGGTGAAGCCAGAGAGAAAATGGCTGAGAGGTCAGAAAGAACAGGGTTGTATAAAGGAATGGATAAAGGATGTAAATTTGAAGGTGACAGGTATAGAGAAACAGATATAGAGAAATAAAAATGTGAAAAGAAGAAATCCAAGTGTTGCACTGATAGCTCAGCTCTTTTAAAAAGGCTTCTGAGAAAGGTTTAGGAATAATAAATGTCTTACTTGTTGTAGAAAGCACTTTGAACAACCTCCGTTCAGAGAAATAAGAGTTTAATTCTGACCGGACTGATGATCTAATGTCTGAGTGGGGCCAAAACCAAAGTGGAGTTTATGCAAACACTATTTTTAAAATATTAACATCTCTGTAAATTTTGCCCCCTGGTTCAGCAAAAAGGGCAATAATGCTTTTGTCCATGTCTGTGTGCATTTGTTTGTTTAATCAATCCAATTCCCCCAATTCCAGTCCAAAAAGGCTGCCAAAGCTAAACAACCTTAGCAAACACAAAAATGGCTAAAACACAGAGATATTGAGCTAAACATTGGTGTGGTAGTAACTGAGATTTATTAACAACATATGCTTTAAAAGCTAGCTGATCGTACAACATCTGTTTTAAAACTTTGCCATTAACTGTTGGAGTCAAGTCTGTCTGTTAGCAAAATGTCTCATGAACCACCGGACAGATTTTAATGAAACTGTCTGAAAGTAATCACTGGATGCACATCTACAGCTGATTAACTTTTGGAGTCAAGTTTGTTTCCAGATGGCTATAGCTCAGTCAGTTTCACAGCTATTGGGATAAAACTTGATGTGGTAGTAGCTGAGAGTTATATATATAAAACACATACTCTGAACTTGACATGCTGCAATACTGCATGAAATTGTGCATAATGTTATTTTCAAGTTTTGACCAAATCAGCTATAGCTCTGTCTCTTTTCATCATAAAATGATCTTAGTTTAAAGCTCTGGCAGGAACGTCGGCAGGTGATATGCATTCCTCCAAGAAATGCTAGGCCTTTAATATACAAAGAATTTGGTTATTTATAAGCACAACTAGCAGCAGCAACAGGTGGCTGTAGCACTTCCAGTAGCACTCTATATTTTTTTTAGATTAGAGGCTTTTTTTAAAGTTGGCAGCAGTGGAGTTTGGTTTTGGCTGTGCTCAGACTAGCCGTTAGCGTGTCTCTCAGGTCAGAATTAAACTCTTTTTCTCCATCCTAAATTTGTTCAAAGACCTATCTACAGCAGGCAACATATTAATTGTTCATAACCTTTGCACTGAACCCCTTCAAAACTATTCTTTAAGGGTAGACAGGCTTTGAGAAGTGTTCACAGGAATACTAATCTGCAAAACAAAAAAAACAAAATCATTTAAGGAGAGAAAAGTTGAATGAAAGCTAAAGTAAAGTGGTGTGAGAAAGGAAGGTGGCCTGTTCCGAAGTGGAAAAGTAGAGAGTGAGAAAAACTGAAAGTGAATAGTTGAATGTAAAAGTACTTCTTAGAGAGATACAAACAGATGCAAGAGAGAGAAAAAAAAGAGAGAGACTGACACTCAAATGTAAATAAGGAGAGGAGGATGAAAACGGTGCACACTGGTGGATTCCTCAAAAGCCTTCTTCAATATGTATGAGGCAGTTCCACGGACAGCTACAAACAAGCGATGGAACAGAAAAGAGAGGAGAGCAGCGACGCAGGTTGTGTTGAAAAGAAAGTGCTCTTCTCCTGTCAGACGACTTCACTTTGAGTCCACCGAGTCTGAGTCCTGAGAAAGGGGACCACCCAGAGCTTCTGTTTACATCCCCTGCTTTTTCCTCGACACAACAACACAACAGCTTCAGTGGGAATAAGCTGCCCAGCGCGTTACAGCTGAAGTCCAATTACATCATTACAGCGTGCTGAGTACTGCAGGGAAGGGAAAGTGAAATGATATCGCTCTGTAAACAACCCAGCGGCACATTCCACTTACACAATGGGATTTTTAACAGAAAGCTCTAACAGTCTCACAGGGGCCAGCTGTGCACCGTCCTGATGAAGAGACGCTGACAAAGCTTGGAGAGGCGGATCTTTTATGGAGGACGCCTCATGCACCTGATCCCAGGGTTAACTAAATTTGTGCCAGAATGCAGATTACCGTCAATCCTACATGTTTACTCAACAGAGAAAAAGGACACATATTCTGACTTTTAATAAAGCCCTGAAGCTTTAGACTAAAATTACCTTATGTTGAGAAATGACACCTTATGTTGAGAAATGTAGCCATTTATTGTGATACCTCGCTTGATTTGTTAACATTTTAGGTTTGTGTTGAGGATGACTCTCTACTACTACTATGACAAATTTTAGCTCCATATATGAAAAATTGACTGGGTTATAGCCATACTATCTTGAATTGGATTGAATCCAAAAGTCGTGCAGTTGTTGCTGTTCGCCCAATGATTTCTTTCTGAAAGGTTAATTAAAATTCATTGAGTGGTTTATGAAATATTTTGCTAACAGACAGACACTCAAACACACACATACAGTGAAAAACATTCTAGCTCTGCCTTAACGAGGAGCATGCAACCTGTACAAAGTACTCACAAGCTTTGGAGATGTTTGGAATGAGACGAGACATCAGCTGTGGGCATTCTGAGAACGGTGCCACAGTATATGTCAAGTTGATATTAACAACAAGTGATGACACCGCTAACACGAGGTGATATTTTACACGCAGCTTCAGTGGCATCGGCAGGAAGTCTCTCCAACTTACCTTTCAAAACCTGTGTTGCTGCACGTGTGAACGAGGGGAAACACATGCACTGACAGAGCGTTATACAAGTGAAGACAAGACTTTGCGGCACGTAAATAAATAAATCTAGAAAAGTTGTATTTTTTGTAAAAATACAGCTTGAATGCTGAATGACTGCTGAAATTTACTGAAGAAGCTAGAGTTGTTAAAGGTAAAACAGGAAAAAAAGAGGCTAAAATGATCAGGACAGAGTTAAAACGAGCAAACACAAGCTAAAATTAGCAGAACATGAGCTAAAAGGAAGTGAACATGAGGTAAAAACTAAAAGCAGCACAACTGTAGCTAATTTTAGTTAAAACAGTCGTTAACAAACTAAATAAAATTAGTAGCGAAAAGCTAAAAGGAGCAGAATGATCACTAAAAGCTAAAAGAAACAAAACAGTAGCTAAAAGTTATAATGAGCAAAATAGTAGCTAAAAGCACCAGATCAGTAGTTTAAAGCTAAAAGTAGCATAAGACAAAAATAGAGCAAGTACTCTGAAGCAGATTTTAAATGGAAGAATAGTTTTGAAGGAATTAAAGAAACCTTAATGTATTTTTATGGGGAAATTAATTTTAAATGTTAAATATTTTGAAAAGTTTAAAAATTAAAAAAACAAGAATTAACAGCACACCATTCTTGACTGAGCTGAACATTTTGATAAATTAACAGTTAAAATAACACAAAACATGCAGAAGCAGTTTGATTGTAAAAAAACGTACTGAAGAAACTAAACAGGCGATCAAATACGGACAGATGGTGTGAAAAATGTGCAGCAAATGGCGGGATGTACGTATACACATGGAGAGACGGTGCGGTAAATAAGACAGTCTGACAAAATAAAGTCTGGAACGCTTTTAGGTCGTGGTGAATTCGGCTGACATGAATGGTGCGCCTGTGCGCACGCTGAAGATGTGTTTATATAAGTCTGTTTATGAACGAGCAAAGTGTTTGCATGTGTGGTCCGAGGCTGCGGGAGGAGGAACTCTCTGCGCCTTTGTGCAAGTGTGCCACTCTAAAATCTGATTAATAGCAATTACTCCACCCTCCATTCAACAGGCACATGCTACCACTCTGCTTTATTACTTCAAGCAATAAGAAAAGAGACTTTTACGACCTCTGACCTCACTCCCTTTTTTTCCATACGAACAGTTGTCCCTCTGCCACGGCACACTCCGCAAGACAAACCTCCCTTTCTTTAAAGAAAACATAAAGACAGAGGAAATCATTTTTATTGCCTCATTTTCCGTCCTTCTGCTTAATGACAAAGACACAGCGCTCACCCTCAGAGAGTTTGGCTTTCCTATTACCTAAAAAGCGGAAGGTGAAATGGATTTTACAGCCTTTGGTCTCAGCTATCCTCCCCATCTGAAGTGGCACACTCCCACCACTCGCCCTCCTTCTCATTACTTAACACTCAGGATTAGAAATAAATTTTACTGCCCGCGCTCTTTTTTTCCTCCCCACAGCACAATCCTGTAGTTACTCATCCACATTCCTGTTATTGTTTCTCTTCTTTTGCAGCCTTAAAGACAAAAAAGATCAATTTTACTGCACCCTCTCCACCTATAAAGTGTCAGATTTCAGATTTTTCTGGTTTCGTGCCTTTCTATGAGTCAAAAAAATGAGCTCCAAGAATCAATTTTTGGCTTCTGTTTTATGGCCCTGTAGGTTTTTTTCTAAAGGAGTGACACACTTCATCCCTCTGCTGCGCCCCCCCGAATGTCTCCCAGAGCATTAGCATACAGGTGGTGTCTTTTGTCTCCTTCTGAGGCACACTTCTGCTCAGTCTATGTCCCATGTGTCCACTTGAGACGCCCACCAGTGAGGTATTGTGAAGGAGCTGAGGGTATTAAAAGGTCACTTAAGATAACTGGACCTTCTGTTGCCACACCTCCTCAGACACCTCCCTATAGAAAGGGAGCAGCCATTAGTCTGGAGTTAAAATGTTACTTTCCCTGCAGCTTGAAGAGGGGGAATATGTAGGGTGAATGAGTTTATCTGGCTTTTTGATCTCGCTACACAATCTTTAAACTTTAAACAAAGGGTGGGGGATCAGAAAAGGTCAAAATAAAATTCATAAAGTAAGAAACAAAATCTGCACCATTTGTCTTGCCCTAGTGATGGTTTTTGTGTTCTAAAACTAAAAATTTGTTGGCAAAATTTGTGAATGGCTGCCAATTATCAGGTACATTTGTTTCCCAGCAGAAACATCTGAGGTGACTGAAAATAGGTCAACAATGGCGATGTCCCTGGAAGAGCCGTTTGAGATCAAGAAGTCTGACATTGTTGATGTGACGGTACATATTTACACTCAGATTTGTTGTTGGCGATTAGCTTCCATGTGGTTTTCAACAGTTTCAGCCGAGTGTTTTGTTTACATTGAGTGCATACCTGAGTGTATATATATATATATATATATATATATATATATATATATATATATATATATATATGTATACATATATGTTTAACAAAAGGAAATTTGTGTGGTTGTAATGTTCAGTGACTTTGAAAATACTAAAAATAAATTCAATGTGAAAATCATGATAAAATCATAATAAGATGTTTTCACCATATTGCCCACTTTAAACAGCGAGCACTCATGTTTGACCCTATTCAGAATGTTTTTTTGCAGATTTTATTGTGATTATTTGCACTCATACTCGCAGATTTATAAAAAAATATTATTACCAGGCAGGTCACACAAACCATTGCCTTCAAAACTGACTTTTTGGATTCCTTCCCTCCCTCACTGTTACCGCAGCCTCTTTTACATGACTACACACATACAGTATCTGCTGCCCAGATGCCACCCACCTCCCCCAACCTCACCACTCCTCCCTCCTCCAGCTGGCTCGTTCCACTTGTGGTGGCCGCTGCAGCACCCTATTCATTAACAGCTTCTTAATGCTCCCAGATGGGAATGACTGTAATTTATTGTGGCCTTGGCATGTTTACATTTATGCTCACAAGAAGGTGTGTTTATCCACGAAATCTCTGCGCAGCAAGCAGACTTGTTTATATGTGGGACTGATTAGATCCAATGGAAAAAAAAAGTGTTATCTTAATTGGACTGCAGATGCAATTATATGGATCAATTTTGCGTGCTACGTTTGCACTCGCTCCGGAGTAAACTGCGAGCATATGCAAATATGTTTGTGCTGAATTCCCTCTCCGTCCTCTGTTTGACTTGGGTAGGAGCACGTATCACTGGAGGGCAAAGGGAGGACAGCCATTAAAGCACATTTTTAAGGTTTTTGCTCATTCAACGTTGGGGTTTTCCTCCAAACCTGACCTCAGCCTGAGCAATGCAGTTTTCCATTCCCATTTTCTTTCCTCCTTTGCACTTGGTGGCACTAAATTCAAATGTTATGTGGGAAGTCGTGTGTGCACATGCAACATGGTCAGAAATGTGTAAACGAAATGATTTTCTTTGCCCGTGCATCATTTTAAAGATGAGGCTTCAGTTTCAGATCGTGAAGAATCACTTCTAAGCTTCTCCCCTGGAGGGTGAGGACGGGTGGGGGAGGTGGTGGTGGGTGGAGGTTACAAAGGTCACGGCAGATTTTCTAACTGTCTGTTTTGCCAAGGAAAGCCTGTTTCCTAGAAAAAAAAAGGAGACAAACGCCCACACAACTCATGCAAACAAACAGCCTAAACACATTTGGTTACAGTGTAATGCACACACACAAACACACGCACATGCACACACCCACAGAAACAAATAAACAACATTAAAGGCCTAGCATGAAGGAATGCATTTCGCCTGCCTCCTTTTGTGCCAGAGTTTCAAACCAAGATCATCTGATGTTAAAAATGATGCAGTTTTAGCCTTTTTGGTCAAATCTAGAAAAAGCTAAACACAATTTTTTACAATATCACACGATTAGTGCTCAGAGTATGTGTTGTTGATGACTCACAGCTATTAGCACATCAGATTTTAGCACAATATCTGTAAAACTGATTAAGTTGTAGCCATCCTTGTGCTGTCGAAGGTTGTGGCCATCTTAAACTGTGTTATCTTCGAAAGTTAATCAGTTGTACATACACAGTACGCCCAATGATTATTTTCTAAGAGTTGCACTAAGATCCATCCAGTGGGTCATGAGATATTTTTCTACAGACAAACAGCATGCACGCACAGACATAGAGTGTTAAATACATGCTCACATACATGAGGGAGTATTGACTGTTTGACCATGTTGCATTTCCTGCATGTCTTTCTGCCCTGCCAGTCCAACGGAACTCCACACACGGTAAAAATAACCGCTTAGAGGTCCAGTCAGCACTGGCTCTGAAAACACAGCGTGCCCACATCGCCTGTTAGCAAGGCTATTTCTATTCGCAGCGGCGTTGGGCAACAGTCAGAATCCAGTGGTGGGAACAGTGGCCCCAGATTGTGGCAATGATCTGTAGGAGGGGGATCTTTCTTAGGGGGTGGGAGGTTTTGGAGATCTAACCATTACACCTTTGAGCACTTATTTCTAATTACTCCGTTTGTGCTTGGCGTAGCTAATGGTTCGCAGACGCGACACACATGTGGGCACACGGTGAAGAGGCTGAGATGATGGAGTGCTACATGGGGACACACTACACACCAACATCCTGTCCGCTCGAGTGGCTGAGCTAGAAAAACAGATGGAAATGAGCACCGGCGCTCACCAGCAGCCGTGTAAATACACACGTACACACACACACACACACACACACACACACACACACACACACACAGATGTGCATACATAGGTTCAGGAACGTGGACACAAAGGCATAAAGAAAAAAAAACACAGACAGTTGGACTTTTAGTAGCTTTTGCGCTCTCTTTAGCATGCATGGATGAGCTGTCACATTCAAACACACACACACACACACACACACACACATTCACCCAGGCCAAGTATGTCCTCATCGCCAGCATGCGTAGATAAGTATATGTGTGTCCAAGTGTGCCCGATGTGAGTCGACCACAATGCACAGCTGGCAAGAGGAGAGAGACCCGAGTGTGTCAGTGTGGTCAGGTCGGAGGCCCTGTCTCTCCCCACTCTCTCCTCCGTCCAAGTCCTCCCTGACTTGTCTTCCTCTCGTCCTCCCTTGTTTTTGACATCGCCTTCCTGTCTTTTGGTCACATTTTGGCATGTTCTTCTGTCTGTCAGCCGGTTTCGTCCAGACGATGGTTCTCGCCCTCTTTCTCCCAACGCAAACAGCTATACAGGCAGACGGAAAGTTAGCAAAAACAAAAAGGAAGTCTTCCTAGAACTGCAGAGACATGTGCATTTAGAAATGTTTGTTTCTGACCAACTTAAACACAAAAAATAGATATTTCAGTTTTGTCTGTATTTGCAAATTGCGAAGTAGTAGCCAGCTGCGTTCATTTGCTCACAGGCATCAAGCTTTTCTTTCTCCACCACTTGGCTTGTCTCTCGTGTGAGTGCTGACCACATAACAAAATCCCAAACAAAACACTCTCTGCGTGTGATACCAAGCACAAAAAAACCACAAAACACTGAAAACCAACTCATCTAAATACAGTCACAGATCATGAAAAATGTTGCTGGGTTTGTGTTCGACAACAAAGACAACAAGGGTGTCACTAGGAGACAAAATATAAACTCAATCTTCCGAAATTAAATGTCAAGATGTATTTAGAAGAACATCAGCTCAGATTTTTAATCAAGTTTTAAAACCTTATTGACACGGCAAAGAATCTTAAATTAAAATCACTCAGCAGGAAATTTGCTGATTCATTGAGAGTAAAACTGATGGAAATCAGTGCTCAGAAAAGGATTCATTTAATTTGTCAGTTTTGATTTTGCATGAATGTTGTCTTTCAGCCAGCCTGAATCAGAACTCAAACAGGCGTAAACTTCAAGGACTGCTTGGACCCACGGCACTAGTGTCTGTTTTTGAAAAACAAACAAACAAACAAAACAGAACAAGGAGCATTTTTTTTTCTTTTTTATAAAAACAAGTTTTTAAAACTCTTATTCCAGCAACAATTTTGGAAAAAAAAACATTTGTATGATTGGTATTTTTTTTTTTTTGCCTGTAAAAATATAAATCAGATCTTTTCAATTGGAGTTCTATGGAAAAATTAGGAACAAACTTAAAGGTTTCTCTTTGAACAACCTCATTTCACAAAAATAGAGTTTTATTATGTCCTGACTGATGAGCTAATGGCTACTCAAAGAGCCATCTGCAACTTTTTACGGAGCCTCACTCCAAAAGATACAAATTCTGTCTTTAAGACAAGGTGCTAACTCACATGTATGAACATGTGTGCATGACTTGCATGATTAAATGTTGCTTTGTTTTCCTGTGTGCAGGTTTGAAGGGTGTGTTAATGGCTTACAGCAGCTCTGAAGGCAAAACAAACACACCTGAACACATTCAGCTCGATGATAAGAATCTTTTATCGAGCCCCATTCATTATTTTCTTTAAAGAGCAGATAAATGTGTAATTATGAGATCCATGGATCAAATGTAATTAGCTTGGACATTTGGCTAAAAAGCTGAAAGAAAACCACAAGAAGACTTTCAAAGACAGTGCGGTATTAGAATGATTTATTCACATCCAAGTCTGGTTTGGGGCTTGCCAAATTCACTTCTGGATTGAAAAACCAAAAGGAACTGAAATAATTGGTTGTGTATGTGGGATTTCTATTAGTACAGAATGTCACTTCATTCACAGAGAGCAAAACAATGTGGTTAAATCACCAAAAAGAGAATCCTGTCCCTCATGGAAACAAAGTGTCCCCAGCAACAATATGGATTAAAGTCAACAATCTTAAAAGCACAATGGTCTCTATGCTATCAGAAGGACTGTGCACGATCTGCCTGCAACCACTGTGTCCCTCTTTTTTAACTTCATCAAAATGCAGAACTAAGAGGAAGACAGAAAATAAGAGTCTGCATAAAGTTTGACTTTCCCCCACATTTTGGCTAATAATGCCCAGCGCATTGTGCAAAACTGCACCATCAAACCCATCTGCATGACTTGTCATGACAACCAAGGTTTTTCCCCGGACGTGGAGCATGCCCTCCAGCTTGTTTACTGCTGGTAAGAAATCCAACCTCAAATCAAATCAGTCCAAGCTATAGTGAAGCCATATCTGGCTCGTCTCTGTGGTTAAGCTCTTGACGCTGAACCTTCAGGTTATTTGCTTTTAAACAGTGAAAGATGAAAATTACAGATGTGTTGAATGCCTTCCAGAGTATGGGAACGCCATAAAGGTCGGCCGCAGAGCTATGACAGGAGAGTTTGGGGGAATACAAAATGACACATAGCTTGTGGTGATGCTTGTTTTTTCTGATTGGCTGACTCATCTCAGCAGTGACGAGCTCTGAGGCAGCTCTGCCTGCTCTCTCTGAGATAATAAAACCCCAAATCTGTCGAAACACAGAAAATGAGTTATCACTAATGAAGTAATAGATCTGAATGACTGCTCAGGAAATATAAAACTGATGACAAGTGGATATGAAACATCTCTGATATTTTTTTACACGTTTGTCTGGAAGAAACAAAGTAGAGTCAATTCAAATTATTGCTCATAGAAGCTTAAAAAATCTGCTTCTTTGTGAATTTCGGAAGCAACATGGCATATTAGGTTGATGGACAGACTTGTTTTTAGTACATAACTTGTAATTTACTACATTTCTAAAAAAATTAAGATGAGGGACAGGATGAAGAGAACAAAATTTCTTGATTGCATATTTAGAAAAATCATGTATCTCCTTTCTCCAAAGGTTTGTTGACTTAATGCTGTGTATGTGTTTTACCTCATCAAGGGAACAATTCGGTGATCACACACCTTTTCTGTTCTCAGTTTTAGCTTCTATGCTTGTTGATGTTTGCATTATTCATTTTGCCATCTTTTTTGTTAGTTTTTTTTCTCCCGGCCTTATGGCAGTCCTCTTCATTTGCACCATTTTCTTTCTCAACAGCATGTTTACTTTTCTCCACTAACAGATGAAAACAAGTTTATTTAACATGTGGAATCAACTTTAGACCTTTTATCTCTTTAATTTGACGCGAAATAATAATAAAGCATTGATACATACCTTGTATGAGTGTAAAATTAAAATATCCTAAAAGTTTCTGTTGAAACACTTGCAATAAATTTGTAAAACTGATGGAAATTGAGTTGACTGTCTCTGTGGATGTGTTTCAGATCCATTTAGGTGGTTCATGGAAACTAAAACCAACAGAAAAATAAAACCTGATTCTGTCAAATAATGTGACATTGAAAGAACAAACCTGTTTTAGCTGCTTGCGATAATATTTTATCTGTCTAAACCAAAAAAATGCAAATGAGTTTTAATCTCTTTTTATCCCTCGGCCATTTTTTGTTTTAGTAGTATTCACTCTCAGGTTAAATCATCAAGCAGGATCACAGACGGTATAATCATGGGGTCAGAATAATTGTTTTGTTAACGAGGGCAGGATACTCTCAAAGCCCATATTGGCTGGCCTCGGGGCCGTCAGCAGCAGGCTGAAGTGACCCAGTTCAAATGGACAGCTGACCCACTTCTGCTTGACCTGCTGATACAGAATGAGGTGCAGAGAGCTGGCAGCACAGCAAAAGTCATCCTTAAACTTATTACATTTTCGATTAGTGCACAATAAGTCAAACAATCCATAAGTAAACACAAGTTTAACAATGTAAGCACGGTGATTCAAGAAGTCTGCCAGTGTATGAGGTCAACATGATTTCTACTAGAGATAAAAACTTATGTAATCTGTAAGTTTCCAGATGAATGACAGTGTTAGGAAGATGTCAACACAGAACACATAAAATTTCAGAATAACCTTAAGGATGTTGATTATTTTAGCAAATACAGTGAACAAGTTTAGACACTTTTAATTGTTGCTTGCGGACATTAAAGGCAGACCATAATGTAACTGCCTAATTACTCTTTGGAGTCATTTTGATTCAAGATGGCTCCCAAAACTAATCAACCTTAGAAATAAAGCTCAGTCGGTTTTACACAGTTACAGATACTGAGCTAAGATTTGGAGTGATAGTCGCTGAGAGTCATCCCCATCACACACTCCAAGCACTAACAGACAACATGACATCTTTGTTTAAAACTTTGGCATTCAAGGGCGATATTTATATTCCTTCAAGATATGCAACTTTCAGTAAATTTGTAACTGTATTAGGTTATGTGAATCAAAAATGAAAACACTAAATAAATTTTAACATCTGAGTACAGAGTCATAGATGTGTTTTGAGTAACTTTAATCCTGAAGAGGGGAAGAGAAGCTCTTGTAACTTGGGGTCCATTTGACCACGGGAGGGTTAGGATGAGCAAAGGAAAAGAAGAAACTTGAGCTTCCATGACTTTTTCCAGTCTCTGAGATAAATAAGTCTGTTGGGGCTTCTTTTTAACGTGGCAGGAGATGCAAAGTAAAGCTTTATAAATAGCTTTAGTCTGACTCAGCAAAAACATGTCACAAAAACGAGCTGCCAGGAGCGTCTCTAAGCAGCTGCCAACCACTCTCTAAATAAGAATAAATGATGCCACCAAAAAAACAAACAAAAAGTAAGGAGTTTATTTCCATCCATCCATCTATCCATCCATCCAGTTTTGACTCGTTTGGTCAAAAATGTCTTTTTTAAATTTTTTTTTATTGCAGATGGCAGTGACAGAGTGTGTTTGTATGTACCCTTTTGAATTTTAATGAAACTTTCAGAAAGTAATCACTGGATTGACATCTCCTAACTTTTGGAGTCAACCCAAATCAAGATGGCTGCTAAATCTAAGAAGCAACCTTAGCAAACACAAAAAAAAGCTGTAACTCAATCAGTTTTACAGACATTGAGCGTAAATTTGTTGTGGTAGTAGGTGACAAACATTTACAACACATACTTTGAGCGCTGTCAGATCAGGTGAGAAATTGCATAAGATTGTGCAATTTATCAAATTGACCAAAAAAATCTGATATTTCTCGACATGAAATGATTTTACTCTTAAACTCAGGCGTTTTAGCTGGCTTGGTTTAGATGCAGTCTTATTGAAATTTAAGTTAGGACCTTTTTTTTCTTCACCACTAAGGTTTGTTCACTCAGGCCAGATTTGAAACTCAGTCTGAAACTCTTTTCTTCCCCTATCTTACCCTTTAAGTCTTCATTATTGAGGTAAAGCTGAACATAACCCAGATACGGAAAGGCTTGATATATTAAAGCCGATGTTTAACCTTTTTCACTGCTGCGATGACTGAAGCTTTGTTTATACTTCCCTGCAATCCATACTGTTTGTGTTTTAGACAGCATGTCAGATCCCGCAAAGCTCCTCGCAACATCTGCTTCCAGTTACTCTTGATGCACAAAGCGAATCGCTGGGTTTGATAGACGGCTGCTTGAAGCCATGCATGTCTGTGCATTGTCTGCACAACTTGACACGCAGCTGAAAGTGTCCTGATGAGGACGTAACCTCCACAGAGATGGATATCTTGGGTTCACTGTGTGCGGCGCTTTGCGGGCCTGTGTAGGAGTGTTAAACGCTAAGTCATAAATCAGCCATGACACCTCTGCTGCTGATGAGATTATTGGTTTCAGCTGTTTTTGGCAGCACAAGAAGTATTAGTTCTGCTTGTAGAAGTGGAGTCTGTGTCAGTAAAAACAATATTGATAACAGAAAATAAAGCTATCGACAACAGGTCAGATATTAGTAATTTATTGCTCTTCAACAAAGCCTCACTTAAGATCTAAACCAGTGTTTGTCGGACACCTGCTATATATTCTTTAATTTTCCGTATAACTTAATCTCTAAGAAATGAACACGAACTTTGTAACAAGAGTCCTTATTGAGATGAACTGTTTCAGATTTACAGGCTAGCGCCATGGAAACTATGTCATTAATAACAATCTTAAGACAACACTAGTGTAATTCAACCCTAAATGTCTGTTTGTTTTTGTTTGACACGCGAGTTGCGTTCTGCAATTCAGGAAAAACTTCTCAGTTTACAGTGTCTTTAAAATGGTCTGGATTGCACAAATACAACATGTTTATCTTGAGATCATTTTGCAGTCGTTGGATAACACAAGACAATTGAACATCAACTGACTCAGATGTGACAAGATTTGTTTTGGACAGACTTAATCCCAACTTGTCTATCTGGTTCCTAAACGACTTGTTGTCGTCACACAAAAAAACGGCACGTAAAAAGGTAAATTATCTGAGTCTGCTTGCATGGTACAGCTTCTCCCCAACCCCTCCATCTCTGACTCAGATCTCATAACTTTTTCAAACTACCCAGCAGACTGAATTGCAGTTCAAAAATCATGTCTTTAAAGTGTTCACAAATAGTGAGCAGGGATCATTGATTGAAGGCTGATTTGCCTCAGCTCCGGGGCTTTTTTTTCTGCAACCTTCAAAAATTGAGGGTGACTTGGAAATTGGGCCTAAAATTGCACAGTGTGCACAGGGATTTAAAGGGGAGGAGGGGGATTTTTGAGATCAGGTTTAGACAGTTTCTGCCATTCAGGTAATTGCACAACTTTGGTCAGTATTTCAAACATAAAGATAAACACATAGCAAAACCTTAAATCGAAATGGATATTCAATTTCCAACAAGCTTTTGGTGACAAGTTAATTTTATTTTTTTAAGGTATCCACTTTTTTCTGTGCCATGCCTTAGCTATCATCTTGTACTTCACTTCACCTGTTGCCCCTACTCTTAAAGGTAGCATCTCACTGGCCTGCAACTGTTAGAGACTCAAATTGGGAGAAAATTGCAAGCAAATAGGCAAATTTTCAGTTGCAGTCTCACTGGATTCTGAGTGTTTGCGACCAAGTAATCAGCGAGTAGTTTTGTGAGACCAATTTTTGGAAATCATGTCTGATTGTTGCACGCACAGCTTGCAAAACTGTCCTCCGGGCCAGCGGTTCCCAAAGTTTTTAGCTTCTGACCCAAATACTGATGATGACAGAGGTTTATGACCCCAGCTACTGCTGTTTAAAATATATGAACTGCTAATAACTCTTTTTTAAAAAATAGCATAATGTCAACACAGTCTTAACCACAATAGCATTTTTATTAATTTATGCTGACGGTTTTTATTCTTTGCAACAGTTATAGTAAATTATGCCATAAATTAACTTTTTTAAAGGTAAGCGGACATCTAGAGTTTATCTAAGGACCCACACTTTGTTTCATGACACATAATGGGGTTCTGACTACTTCATACTCACCTCGGCTCGCTTTTTATCCACCTTTACACCCAGCCAGGCACATGGAGAACATGCAAACACCATGCAGAAAAGCTCCAACTGAGAGTCTAACCTGCAACCTTCTTGCTGCAAAGCATCAATGCTAACCAACTGCACTGTGCAGCCCTTACGTAACATCTACCAAAATTAGAGGATTCATTTTCCTGTGTATTATCACCTTGTTTTGTACATTTTTAGATTTCCCAACAACAAATGGCACCATATTGTTCTCACATAGTGTTTACACTTTCTGATTGCTGTGCTCAGGATTTTACCACCCACAGGGGAGCATCCCTCCGAGTGTGAATCAG
The DNA here is from genome assembly GCF_001649575.2 of Kryptolebias marmoratus. NCBI lineage: Eukaryota > Metazoa > Chordata > Actinopteri > Cyprinodontiformes > Rivulidae > Kryptolebias > Kryptolebias marmoratus. Next base: position 7,294,885 of record NC_051434.1, read on the forward strand.
AATCGTTAAATTTTTCCTCTGATGCAATTTTAGACTCAAGATCCAGTTCAGTGTGTCTTTGGAGTCACACAAAGAGTCGTAGTGACACACTGGCCAAAGTCAAGTCATTATGACCGGCCAAGAAATAGTCCTGTGTAAAACCACAACATGTTGAGTTTATACTTTGGTTTTTGCACAGATTAAACCATCATGAGTTAGCTTTAGAAGAACTGGAGAGTGATCCAGACTAGCTTTTTCCATGTTTTAGATCTTTGTGATCCACTAAGATAAATGTTGATTTTTGTCATTTTACAACAAATAAAACTCCATTAAAATCTCAGTTTGCATCTGCGTATGAGCACGTAATCCATGTCCATGTGGCATATGTAGACATGTAAAAACTAGAATGTATGCTCTGCCTATATTTATAACTTTTTAATGCATGCATGTATGTGTGATTTGATGGGTATCCTGCTGAGTGTGTTGTTGTTGTGAGTGTTGCGTGCTGCTAAAGGGTTTATGTTATTCTGTCCCTCCTCTCTCCCTACTTTTCTGTCTATTCTGGGAAAGTCCAAATTACAGTCTTTCAGCATGTGGTTGGCTCGTGTGGTTCCAAATTTGTACTTTACCTACCCCTCCTGCTCCATCTCTCTCCCTCTTCTTGTCTTTATTTTCACCATTTCTCCATATCTTCCCTAAACAAATAAAACAAATCCATTTGGCTCTACTTTACCATCTGAATTCCTTTAATTTAATTCAAATGTTGTTTTCAAAATGCCATTTTTTTCCTGATTTTGTTTTTAAATGTGAGTACCACACAGTTCAACAACTGCCAAAGCTTCTATTTAATCTTTCGGTGCTTCATCTTTTCCTTCTCACACTCATAGTTTTCCTCTCCTCATTTCTTGTTTTTTCTTCTTGTTTTCTTGTCCTTTTGCCTGTTGCTGTGCGTCTGGAACTCCTGAACATCTCGCTTCTAAAAACATGTCCTCCCTGTGGCTTTACTCAGTGCTCAGTTTCAGGGCTTCCTGTCTCCCACTCCTGCCTGTCTGTAATTAGCATTATCATAACCTAAGTGATGTACAACCCCTTCTCCATTCACAAAATTGGTATTTTTATCCCCAACAAAGTATCAAAGATCTTTTTCTTTCTTTCTAATTATGTCTATTTGTGAGGGAAAATAATAAAAATGTTCATTTGTTGGCTGAACTATGTTCCTGAAAGCTGTTCAGATGTATTCCAGCCTTCTGAAGGAGACAAATACAAGTCTGTGACATAACACATGCAATTTGTAGCCTGGGTTCCACCACCTGTAGTTATTCATCTGTCACAGGGCTTCCTAAACATTTTAATTTCTGACCGCTAAAATAAAAAAAGCAAAATACTTACAACCTCAAATATCCTTGGTTGAGCTACAAAAACATTGCTAAAGCAAAGTAAGTAAATAAGTGCATAACGACAACAAAGAAAGCTTAAAGTCATCATTTTTAAACATGTATGCCTACTGTTTTTTTATCATTAGCAGCAACTATGGCAAAAACATGTTTGTAGAAATTATTTTTCACATTTTGTTCATCATCTCAAGACCCCAGCTTACTTAATGTTTTGTCCTAACCCTAATTTTGGAAACTTCTTACCGACAGAACAGCTTCAGAAAAGTCTGCATACATCATTATTGTCCAAATCCATACCTATATCAGTACATATCAACAAAAAATGACTGCTAATATTCAATTTCTGTTCAATTTTGTTGATTCTTTGACTAATTGTTCAAGTGACAAACATCTGTTACTCAATAGCTTGATTGGACTTAATTTGATTTTATCTGTTAAACATTAGCATTTTTTGTTTACCAAGCTAACTTGGTTGGCTTAAAAGAGATAGTAGAAAAGTTTGATAACTTGCATCCTCTATTGTGTGTATTTTTGTGAATGGGGTTTAGCTGTTAGGCCAACACTGTTTTCAAACTGAGAACATTTTAATGCTATTCCTGGTTAACTGATGGAAAACTAAGCTACCGTTAAAAAAAGCTAATGGTTTGGTGACGTGATTCATGTTTAAAATGTTGCACAATGAAAAAAAACTGTTGAGTCTGGGTTTTTTTTCCTGCAGAGACATTTTCTGCAGGTCAGAGTTTTCTTTTTAAAGGAAAAGGTATCTTTTTCTAGAAAACTTTTGTTACCAACAAAGGTTAACTCTCATGAACTATTTCATGAAGGGAATAGAAACTGAAAAGAACTGAACAAACTGAAAGGGTTCATTATTTTTAAATTTACATTCATTTTAATCAATTATGCAAAAGAAACAAATGGGCAAAAATGTTTGTGCTTCCCTCTGTGGTTTTGGGGTTTTATAATTTGTTTGAATCCAGCTTTTTGATGTGCCATCATAGCATCTCACATCTCCTGTTTGAACTTAAATCTCTGATTCAACCATATTTAACTTGCAGTCAGAAACATGCTTACAGATGGGCTCAGTCAGATGTAAATGACCAAAGCAGAAGTAAAACTCTTCAGACACCTCTGAAATGGTTCACTGCTCCGGCACACTAACGCAGCCTCAGTAGCTTTAGGCAGTGCGGCGCAATCATCACTGAATATTTTTGTCTACGCAGAACAAATTGCCAGTTTTCTGTGACAGATGTGACTAGAATTTCAGTTTCAGAAACATCCAGATAAAAAACGATCCTGCTGTGGTAAACCGACTTTCTTCCTTTGATTAAATGTGTCCATTATCGAGCGTTTTCCTGCTGAAGTGTCGACTCTTTGAGGACTTGTCTGCTTCTGCTGAACATTTTATGTAAATCGTGTTTTCATAAAGTCAGATTAAGCCCGTCTGCGTGATGCGTTAGTTCAGGCCGCTGCGCTTTGATATGGAACGATCCGGATGGGTTCAGTGCAGATTATGTCATGATGACCACCTCTGCTGCAACGCATCACATCACAAGGCTTTATCCTAAAATAGTATACAGAATCTGCCCGACATGTAGGGTGACTAATTTTAGAATATTACTTTTCAGGCAAGATTAATGAATTTCTTGGTAGGAGATTCTGATGGGAGGACAGATCTCATTAAATCTCGGGGAGTAATCTGCTTTAACATCTCTGGGCTCGAGTGTTTGATTTCCGTTCTGTTGCTTTTTACTCAGAGTGAAAAGCCACTGAATCGTTTACTACAGGAAGTGAACAGCTGCCTCATTCGGCCCTCGTCTTTCTATGGCCTGTGGCCCCAATCCATGTCTTCCTGTGGTACTTGGCTAGTGTTTACCACTTCGGCTGCTTCCTGCTTGTGCTTTTTCCCCGTGCGTACCAGGAAAAGAAACGCATGACCATGATGAGTGCTCACCATTCACCCCTATAATCCTGCGGAGGAGAAAGGGCAGAGACGGCCTCAAGGCAAAGCCCTGCTGTTATGACCGAACGCTGTGTGACTTTCTCAGCAGCATCCCCTCCGGTTTTTGCATGACAGCAACAGCGGTTGATTTTTTTTTCTTTTGCCATCTCTTTTCTCCTCCTTTTTCTGTTTTTCTGGGCAATAAGAGGGATTTTTTGGTTTAGTTGCACGGTTACGCACAATAAATAAATAAATCTAATTACGTAAGAAGTGTTATGCTGAACTGCAGCCAAAGAGAAGTCAAGCACTTCTGTGAGCTCTCATTAAGGGTGGCACTAAGCTTCCCTTAAAGTTCAGAAAGAGAAAAAAACAGTTTAAGCTCATAAAATGTTTCAAGGCAAAGGCAATAATGTTTTTGCTTGTGTCTGTGTTTGCATACTTGCATGTGTTCGTGTCTGTTAGTAAAATATCTCATCAACCAGAGGACGGATGAATTCTTGGATGTTCATCTACAACACAAAAATGGCTATAACTCAATCAATTTGATAGATATTGAGCTAAAACTTGATGTGGTAGTAGCTGAGAGTCATTAATGTCACATACTCCGATGTCACATGAGATAGCATATAACATTATTTTCAGGGTGTATAACTCATCATCATTATCTCTTAACATATATTGATTTCAGTCTAAAACTCCAGGAATGTTGAACTTTTAATTCCAAGGAGTTTTCACCTCGAACTGTGATGTAAAAACGTTCAGGATCACGCAGCGCCGCTGTAAATGTTCTGGTTTTGACAGCATGGGATTTTACAAACTACTGCAGAGATAAAATCCTCCGCTCACCTGATGCTCGATCTTTGATCTGCAGATTCTATTAGAGAAACAAGTGAAGCATATCACTTTTTGTTCTGCTTGAAATACTCATTTTTTGTTATTATTTTATTATTTCTTTTCTAACTTAATTTTTAGTCGAGCATCTAAAAATCCCACTCCCTTCTTCTCCTGCTCACTAAGTGTTTTCCTCCCATCTCCTTTGCCTTTCCACACTTCCATCACTGCCTTTCTCCCCTTTCTCCTTCTTCCCCTCCTTCCTCCCTTGCTTTGGTTTTGTGAAAAGGGTCTTTATCTGCGGGCCTGAATGGTGCAGGTCCACTGGAATTACAGACAATGGGCCCATCATCAGAGGGAAGCAGAGCCCTTGAAAGAGGAACAAAGACCCTCGGCTCGAGGGGCCCCTCTCTGCACCTCAGCAACAGCCTCCACCGGCTCTGCAAACTGTGTGTGGGGTTTCATGTCTGTAAGATGGCAGGTGCTGCCCTTTAGGATTTCTACATTGTGGCGCTGCACCGTACAATGGCCGGGCTTACAGCTGTAATTTTTTTTTTTAGCTGAGCAGAGTTTTCCTGCTGGCACTTTGCATTTTATTATTGTTGTTTGGATTTCTGTAATTCGTCTGTCATCGCTCCAACGCCTGCAGGTTGTTCACATTCTGATGGGAAACAGAATGATTGTATCGCACCTGTACCCTGCACCGACTTACCACTCATTTTGGTTTTTTAAAAAGTTTATTGTTGGTTTTTAAAAGTCTTAATAATAAACTTTTACCTTGCCACACTGCAGCCAGAGCACAGAGATCCACAAAGGTGCTTTTGAACATCAGGCTCAAAACCAGAGGTGACAGAGCGATGGTGGCCCCTTAATCTTTGGAACAACCCACCTTTGTAAATTCGAGCTGCTCGGATCATTGATCATTTTTAATCACTGCTTAAAATGCATTTGTTCTCACTAACCTTGACTCCTATTTGTGCAGCACATCTTAGCTTAATATTCCAACCTTGTCTGTCTGTCAGCAAAGTGTCTCATGAACCACTTGACAGAATTTAATGAAACTTTCAGAAAATAATGACTGAATGTACTTTTACAACTAATTAACTTTTTTCAGCCAACCTAGTTTAACATGGTTGACCCTAGAAAACACAATTATGGCTATGAATCAGTCTTAGCCTAACATTTGGTATGGTAGTAGCTAATTATTGTCCCCAACACATTCTTTAAATACAGCAACATTTATGGTTAAAACACTTACATTAACTGTTGGAGTCAGCCCTGTGTGAGAATCTCCCATTAACTGCTGGATGGGTTCTAATGAAACTCTCAGTAAGTAATAAGAGGATGTACATACATCTACAACTCATTAACTTTTGAAGTTAACCCAATTCAAGCTGAGCACCACTGCTAATCAACGTTAGTTAACACAAAAAAGGTTAAAACTCAGTCAGTTTTACAGAAACTGAGCTAAAATTTGTCTTCCTTTTTGACCTCCTTGTTCACCTGAAAGGTTAGGGAGAACAAACTCTCCCGTCTTGACATAACGTTACACATGATCTTAATAAAGTTATTAAACATGTATGCTCACTTTCTGTCTTAAAGGAGTAGGAGCCTCTTTAAAAACAAACATGTTTGTGCAGGGAAAGTCGCTCGTAGGAGGTGAGTTCAGGACCAGTCTTGCCTGTCGAACACGTTTTACTGTCAAAAGTGTCTGGACATGACGTAGCTGGCCTGGAGCCCAACTGATCTGTTGTTTGTTTTGATTCTGAAGTGGTTTTTATCAGTACACTGTGTACATTGTTCGAAGAAAACAAGTAATCAGTATCATTAAAGTCAAACTAATTCAGCTCCTATCAAATAATCTTCTGTTTAATGTTCCCAAGATGCTACGTTTCCCAACTCTATGTGCTTTCCAAGAGTCCAGCTAAAAAAACACAAACCTGCAAAACATGTTTGCACTAATATGACTAAGGTTTAAGGGGAAAAGGTCATGTTGAGTATGTGCACGTACCACAGAACACTGATAGTCTCCTGGTCTAACTAATTTGCGTTTATTAGAGAAAGCAGCTTGCTTGGTTAAAGGGAGAGCATGTTGTGATGCTGACAACACTACTGTTTCTGTGAAGAAGTCAGCTGGAGACTCATTTAGAATAAAGCTGTCATTTCTCTAGTAAAACTTGGCTGAGCGAGTGGATTTTGGAGCTGAACTTTAGCAGTATGTTATATAACGTTACATAAGAAACACAACATAATGGAACAATAATGTCACTTAGAAATCCAACCAGACTGACATGATGTTATTTTGCATTATGTCATTTTTAGTTTGAACTTTGTTTTTTGCACTCAGCAACCTTTATCCTGATTTTGTTCTTGCCTCTCAGAATCTGCTCCATGTTTCTCATTAATGTGTCAGAACTTCTTGCCTCAGTATGAAAACTGCACTTACACTCTGAAATGAAAGTTAATGTTACATTAAAAATAGCAAAATAAACATCAACATTCACTAATTATTGTTATAAGTTAAGGTGTTGGTAATAGTTTTCTTTATCATCATCAAGTACAACAAATAAAGATCATTTTGGCTGATTTTTTATATCTTTTTATCCTTTTCCTATGGTGAGCCACTGAAAACACCTTGGAAAATAGTGGCAATAATGTCAGTAGGAATTTGTTTCTGACAAAATAATTTGTGCTGAGCTGCTTTACAGATTTTACTGCAGTGTTACAACAAGTGAATAAAATGGAGTTCTGTCTAGTGGAACCTGAATTTCAGAACAACAAAAAACACAATAATCTGAGGTCAAACTGATAATGAAATTTAGGGACCATCAGTGTTGAATAAATAATAATTAACCTGAAGACTGTTTATGTAGTGATGCTGTCAGACAAAAAAACAAACAAAAAACTGATATTCATAGTCCTGATGGTGTATTTTGAGATAAGACAATGTTGGTTATATGAGTTTTTTTGAAGTGAAATATACAGTATAATACAGTACATACAGTATTGTTACCATATATATATATATGAAATAACCTGAACTGCTGCTGCCCCCACAGGGGAGAGGTCTTCACTTTCTAGCCTGCTGATATTGCGTAATAGTATTTTTGGTGAATTTAAAATCATATTACTCAACTGATCCTTATCGACTGAATTTCATTCATGCATTTTAATATTCATTATTGCCCCTAATGCCAGGAAAGGCCCCTCATGACCTGAAATGAATCATAAACTTCATCCTGCGGTTCCATCCGAGGTCACTATTGATTTCCAACTCTCTACCAAAAGAGAAAGAGGAAATTATTCTCTCTCAGTGGTTTGTTTTGGTTAAAAGAAAATGCTTGTGAACTTTCTGGAACTGCTAGGGTTTCTGCATTGATTACTCATAAAATATGGTCTGATCTTATCAGGCTGAGCTAACAAAGAAACGTCTCACTTCGCAGTTACTCTCTGTCAATCCCGAAAAACGTGTCTGAACCTTTCTTTTTCTCTAAAAAGCCATTTTGACTCATGTTGTTTTTTTAATTAAGAAAATGAGATTCGATGTTTGATAGAACAGTTACCCCTTTATATAAATCAAAGGTTTATCTATTGATTAAAAACCCTATGCAATCACGTTATCTTTCTTAAAATGAAGTGTTTCGAACATTTTATCAATTCATTTACATACAGACAGTTTTAGATGAATAAAAACACATTATTTTAAATCTTTTTCCAGGGCAAACATTGTAAAAATGTCTTATTGTGGAAAAAAACATCATTAATGCTTCTTTTGCACATTACAAAAAACAAAGAAAGTTTGGCATGCTTTTTTACAGAAGTTTCTGCTTGTTCATATGGAAAAATTAAAAATAAAATATCATTACATGGACAGATATTTAAAAAGCACTCTTAAGAGGTCTTTTTCTCATACATGAACCAACATTTTAAACATTTTAAAACCCTATAAATCACAATATTATCAATCTTAGTGTTTCTCAGACAGTTTTTTTGTCCTTTGAGTTGTCAACCCAGACACTCCTTAAACATTAATAAACTGAATAATTTGGAGGAATGAATGGTCAAAAATATCTTCCTTTCTTTTTGTGTCAAACTCATAAGATAGATAGATAGATAGATAGCATTTATTGTCATCGAACAGAATTCAACGAAATTTCCACCGCAGCTCCCGTGCAAGAGGTCAAATATATACAGTATAAATAAGCAAACACACAATAATAATAATATCAATATATACAACTAAATTAACTAAAGGCACTCAACAATACCAAAGAAGTAGCAGCAGGTCCAATTATGGCAAAGTACAGATAATGTAACAGTGCAAAGTGCAGAACAATATGGCTGTGTGGTGGTGGAGAATATGTATGTGTGACTGCGAGGTTATGATATATGTTGGAGGGGGGGACGGCAGGGAGTAATGGCTCTGACGGCTGTGGGGAAGAAACTGTTTCTCAATCTATTTGTTGTAGTCCGTATATTTCTGTACCGCTTGCCCGATGGCAGCGGCACGAACAGTCTGTGACCCGGGTGGCTGGAATCCATCGCTATGGATCCAGCTCTCTTCTTGACCCGGTCTGTGTAAATAGAGTCCAGGTCTGGGAGGGGGCATCCCACAATGCCTTGTGCTGTTCTCACCACCCGTGTAAGTTGTTTCCTCTCCAGTGCTGTGCAGCTACCATACCACACAGTCATGTTGAGGCAGAGGATGCTCTCAATCATCGCCCTGTAAAAGTTCACGAGCAGCCGTGAGGAAAGTCCAGCCCGTCTCAGTTTCCTGAGGAAGAAGAGCCTTTGTTGTGTTTTCTTCACCAGGTGGGAGGTGTTTGTGTTCCAGGAGAAGTCAGACGTAATGTGGAGGCCCAGGAACTTGATGTTGTCCACACGTTCCACCACTTCTCCATCTATGAGAAGGGGAGTGTGAGCCGACCTCCTGGACCTTCTGTAATCCACAATGACCTCCTTGGTCTTCCCTGTGTTCAGCACCAAGTTGTTGGCTGAACACCACTGAGTGAGCTGCAGAATCTCATCTCTGTAGTGGGTCTCGTTGTTGTCTGAAATGAGACCCACTACTGTTGTGTCGTCCGCGTACTTCACGACTGTGTTTGTGGGGTGGATGGCCACGCAGTCGTGTGTAAACAGGGTGAAGAGAGCTGGGCTGAGCACACAGCCCTGCGGCGTGCCTGTGTTAAGGACCAGTGGAGACGATGTTGAGCCACTTATTCTCACCACCTGGTGCCTGTTGGTGAGGAAGTCTCTGATCCAATGACACAGTGAAGCGGGCAGCCCCACCTCAAGTAGCTTCAGCACCAGCTTGTCTGGAATGACGGTGTTAAGAGGTTACAGAAACATCTAATGCATGTTATTGCTGCACAGAGGTTCTTTAAGTTATTAAAATCAAAATTGAATTACCTTTTTAATCAGTAAAATGTATTATTCCTAATTTTGTTCAATAGAGTCATGGAGCTTATGACCCCTTTGTGTGATACTAATTTGGATTTCTTTTAAAGATGAATGATCACTTCTGAAATCCTGGTTATTTAGAAAAAAATAAAATCCTGAAGTTATCTGCCTTTGAGCCTGAATGATCCTGTTATCTATATCATATATTCTTTAATTTTAGTTTTATTCTCAACCTTTTGGTCGTGGTGTGATGGGACTGCTACTGAAATAAATCTGATGCCTCTTTATTAAAAACAAAACAGACAGGATGCATCAAAAAATATCACACTGCCTGCAGAACTGGACACATTGACCTCTGACCCTTGTCCATTACAAGCCATTATCTCCTTAGTTAAGAGAAGGGGGTAATCCATGCTGTATTACAACTGGCACAACAGCTGGATGGTCTGTTTGCAGCTGCCCCTGAAGCTCTTTGTGCTCTGATACGAACAGACATCTGGGATAAAGTGCTTTTATTTGGATTTCTATCAGTAGGCCTCAAGAAGGCATAACAACACGAATAATAATCTGTGTTCATTTAAGGAGACTTGTACCAGTGATGGATTAATCAGGGTGTCTGCGATGACTACTTGGGTACAGACTACTATGAAATTTTAATGAGCTCAACTGGAGGCGGTGTGATGCTTGTTGATTTCAGTGTTTCAGAGCCAGGTGCCTCGAGAAGCAAAGTTAGTTGTTGTAATCTTTATGTTTTTGTTGGGTTTATCTCACGTGCATTCGTGTATTCGTGCATACAACCTCAAAAACACGAGCGAACCCTTTGTGAAATGGAATGTGAATGCTGGGATGGTGCCAAGGGCTGACAAGATGGGATCAAATGATTAAGGCCGGTCACAGAGAAGATGCAAAAAAAAAAAAAAAAAGACTGTAATGGTATGGGCATGTGGTCATGAAGCGGAGAGGAAGCGGATAATATTGTTTCAATATTAACAGCTGCTTCCCATGATGTAAACCACAAAAGTGTAGGACTGACAGGATAAAAGAAAACATGAAGATTGCCAGAATCGTTCCAGAAGATGTTGTCGATTGGGCTAAATGGAGACGACTGACTAAATGAGTTAACCCTTTAATTGCATGGGACAAACACTAAGATGAAGAAGAAGATGACTCTGAATACTGGTACCATTAAGTATTCAGTTCAATTTAAGGCTGTATAGACCAAATCTATCCTTTATCCTCTGGAATTTATTTGAAGGAGCCTCAAAAATATGTTTTTCAGCCCTGATCTGTTAATTTCTTTAAGGTCTAAGGAAGATCACCAAGTTAGACCTCAGTCAGTTCAGTCAAAATCAAACTATTTTTCTAAGCTGAGGTTGTTCAAAGAGCTATCTACAACAGGTAAGATATTAACTCCTGAACTATCTCTTTAAATCCACTTGTAACCAAGTTTATTTCTAGTTGTTGTGGATAGTTTTGTGTCTAAAAGGACTCTTAGTCTGTTATAACAACCAGTTACAGTAATAACACCTCAGGCACTAAAGCAGAAAACCTTGTCACAAGTCACTGAACTTATTTTGGTCCTCCTGCTTTTAAAATAAACTTGTGAGGTTTAATTTTTGAAAAGGGGGGGGAGTGTTAAGTTAATATTTTGCCAGGTGTTCAAGGAGTCGAAGTCATGAAAACATTGCAGCTGTCAGGGAAGTTAAAAACAAAGCTAAATGATGTGAGTCACCAGATGTTGACTGTTGGTACAAGACTGCTTTCGCCACGGATTTAAAACATTAAAACTTTTCTCTTTCAGTACAGGAAGCAACAAGCTCCGAGTTTCCTGATGAAGGTTTGGATCTGTCGACATGGCAGGGCTGCCTGCTTCTTTCAGTAAATGTCTGGATAGATCAAAAAGAAAAGTGTTTACAGCGTGGTGGGGTTTTTAAAATAAATAGTCTTTACCAAACTCCAAAAATGGAAATGGAAGAGATCAACTTGAAGGGGCACACACTACTACAAAAATTATGGCTCTAAGAAATGTTTCATTATGATGTTACACTAGATTATTTGAATGTTCTTAAAAACAGTGAATTTAATCATCAGTATGTGAAAAAAAAAACAGATGTTTGTGATTCATGATAAAAAAAAACAACTAAGATTCATACAAAAAGTTCAGCTGAATGTCAGTAATTTTTTAAAAACACTTATTTTTTCCCCCCATGAAATAATATTTTGGGTGCAGATTGTGTAACAGTTCTGCCAGGAGAGGTGAACCATGTAACTGTGTTCTGACTTGTTTTATCACTGTTGCCTACAGCTTTCATCCACACACACATTTTTACTCATTTTACTCAAACTGGATCCTTCTGGCACTAAACCTACTTGGACATCATCTATGTTCATAATGTCTATTTAAATCCACAGCTCATTATAGTGCTGAAAATGTGTGTGTGTGTGTGTGTGTGTGTGTGTGTGTGTGTGTGTGTGTGTGTGTGCTAACGCAGAGAAATCAACATTATTAACAGAATATTTTACCCAGAAGTCAAAACTGCAGACTTGTTCATGTGAGGTAAATTCAAGCCAATGTCTTTAAATGATTTTAAAGGTCTCCATTATAAAACTAATCTCATAATAAGTTCATTTAGTTTAGTTGCTATTTGTGGAAAGCAGCATGACAGCAGCATGATAATAAACTGAGGCTGTGTCTGGAAGTCATCAGCGCCCATTGTGCCCATTCAGGGACCTCGGTGTCTCAGCAGGACTGAGAGGGTTTTCTGGGTCATTTGAGGAGAAATGAACCAGGATGACAGTCTGTCAGTAAATAAACACCTGAAAAAACCCCAACATTTTAGGAAAATATGCTTGCATAAGGTATACCTGCAGAAAAAAGTCACATTTATTAGAAAATGTTTAAAGGCCAGAATTATAAATTATTACTTTTATTTCCACACAATGCTAGCCGATTGAGGGAAAGTGTAGAAAATGAGATGATAAATCCTTTACTGCCTTTACTGGTTTTACAAAATGTTTACATTTTACTGAATACATCTGTTGGAAAGTAGTATGGTATATATGAGTTAGGAAAAACTAAATACATTTAGTAAATGCATCTATCAGCTAATTAACTAATTAACTAATGCCAGAATAACATGTTTAAACAGTTGTTTTTATTTAGAATTAAAAATAAATACATATAATAAACACATTTTAAAACAACTGGATCTTTTAAAATGGGGTTACGCAGAAAGGGTATGAACAGTTAATATCTTACCTGTTCCAGGTAGCTCTTTGAACAACTTCAGTCTAGAGAAAAAAAGCTGATCCAGATTGATGAGCTAATGGCTAGTCTAAATGAGACCAAAGTGGATTACTGCCATCTTAAAACAGCTCCAGTTTTAACAATTTCATAGCTCCTCACATGAGTTCTATTTTATGAATGTTTACCATAATTTTAACATTATGGAGTTTTTTTTGCAAGCACAATTAGCAGCAGTAGCAACTAGCTGTAGTGCTTCCAGTGCAGACAGGGGCACAGTTTATAAATTGTTATCACATGAACTGCTATGATTTTTATTTAGGCCTGGCCTGGGTTAGACTAGCTGTAAACCTAACGATCCAGTTAGAAAATGTATTTCTCCAAACTGAGGTTCTTCAAAGACATATCCACAACAGGTAAGATGTTAACTGTTCATAACCTTTCCACAAAACAGCAATTCAAAACATCTGAACTATTGCTCCAAGTTAAACTACCTTTTGAATCATCTCATAAAGGAGGGATACATTACAAAGAGAGAGATAATCCATTTTCCTACGTGTGAATCAGTGGGATTAGGTGAGGTTTCAAAGGAGTAATGAATGTCTGCACTGACTCTACAGGTCAATGTTTTAAATATAAACCTCCTGTTCTCTGTGGCAGACTTTAGATGGGTTTCACCATGTGAAACAGAACACATGAGCCGCAGTAATACATGTGTTCTATAAAGTGAAAGTCATTCCTCTGTGTTTACTGAAACTCACAGATAGTAAGGCAGGGGTTTGATTAGGCACAGGTGGGTCTCGTTAAAGGCTGGACCTCTGCTGGCTCCCCACCAGCCATCGTGCTGCGTTCACGTCATGTTGGGTTTACCGTAAATGTAAGCTGCCAGCTGGGGGAGCAGCATATACTTATAAGTAGGACACGCAACAGACCATAAATATTGCAAATACTGTACAGATGTTGCCAGTCGAAAATAAGAAAAATAGTTACACCAACTAGTATAAAAAATGTATTTTACCAGCAGATCTTGCTAAATAATAAAAATGACTTTTAACGTCTACATTTCCACCATTATGAGTTCCAGCAGTGACATGTCACTCTGTTCTTGAGTTTTCTTATCATCTCATCTATCATTACGACCTGCTATTGTAATCCGGCTCTCACAAGTCTTCATGTGCTTTAAAACAGACGCTTGGCTTCGGCCTCAAAGATTATTTACTCAACAGGATAAAACAAAGCTGCCTGCTGAGACCAGCGCAGATCCGCCAGTGAAACATGATGACATCTTATAAACCAAAACTGTTTGTGAAATTCTAAATATTTTCTCTGAGTTATCGTCTTTATGGCTGGGTTTCATTTTGTAATATTTCTTAATGACGCAGAATGTTTTTCTAAATGGTAAACACAAAATATTTAAAACCGCAAAAAAGGGGGGGTAGTGGGAGGAAAGACATTAGCAAGATTTGCTTGTCAGTGTGACTTTTGGTAAAATAACGCTTCAGGGAGGCATTGAAACATCTGAAGCAGCCATTCGATGCGTGAGAAGCTCACAGTGAAGTAAAAAACATTCATGTGAAAGTTCAACAAGCCCAAACTTAACATAAGATGCTTTACCAAATCTAATTTTGTTCAGTTTTGTTTAAGATTTTTATTATAAAAACAACATGGTCTAAAACAAACAACATGACCTACAGTGTTTTTAATTAAGACATTTCTGACCTCCATATCATAAATCTTGACTTTGGTAACATTATATTTCCCCAAGCAAGATTCAGGTCATTAGAGCACAATTTCTATAGAAATGTTGGAATTTTTACAAATTTCTCAACGGCCCGTCATGCTCTTTCACACTTAATAGGGAGCTCACTGAGTCGCCGCACCATTTAGCTCAAAGCACTGCCTCATATTTCCTTCTGTGTGACTTTAGTCCTATATTCTAACTTACCTTGTGATGCTCAATGAGTTGGAGGACTAAATGTTTTTGAACTGGTCATGCTTGTTGATTTTTAACAGGATTTTAGACTCAAATTCTGGTCACAGAGACGAGACAACAGTGAAGAGAAGGAAGACTTTTATTGTGTGAGCCACAGGAAGTTGGAAGGTCTGAACAAGTTCAGTTGTCTGAAAAGATGTAGCTCGAGTTAGTAAAGATCGTCAGGATATAATTACTTGTAGTGTGATTTACAGGATGAGTGGTTCTTCTTTCTTTTGCAGAATCCATTGGAGGGAAGTATTCCAGGGGTTCGAGGACTAAGAAAGGAGATGACGATGAGGATTTTAGTGGAGAAAGTTTAAACAAGTTTAGTTGCAGGTAGGTGGGCTGATCTGATTTTCTTTTTTTTTTGTCTTTAGGTGGATTGCGTGAGAGATGAACATTGAAAAATCCAAATACTGGAGAACACAGGTGAACAACATTTAAGATTAGCTCAAGCAAAACTATCAGAAGGACAACAAGGAGAATTACTGAGACCAATGTTCACCATAGGAGGTTCAACAGTCCGGTTAAGAATGATGTCTCAGCTCAGCCTTATATTGACAGGTGACACATCAGCGTCGACTGATTTCAACAGCTCATCCAGAAGGAAGGAGCAGCACCACCAGCAGGAAGCACCAAGAACTGCCTCCACCTTCAGGGTGAGGAGGGAGAAAGGGTTTCTGGTTATTAGACAAGGATAGCCTGGAACCACTAACAAAACTACTTATTTATTTGTATGTTTTTGATCTAAATTTAATCTAGCTTAGCGACTTTCAAATAGCTTCTTTATGATTAAAGAATGATGTTGACTTATGTGTTGCTTCTAAGATCCACCCAGTTTGGATTTCCTTATCTTTTTGTAACCAAATAAGCCCAATTTTTTTCAATTTTGGACTCATATCTTTGCCATCAAGACAAAAACATGACACATTATAGCCTAATCAGGTACAGATCATTGATGATAATTAGAAGTTTATATTGAATTAAAATAGGAATAACAAAAAGTAATTTCATCTGCATTTGAAAGAAGGCCACTTGTTTTGATAAAGAACAGATTTTGAAACATGTCTGCCTAAAATGAAGAGCAAATATTTTGTAAAAATGACAACAGCACTGAGCTGGTTTACATAATTTTATCAGTTTTTCTTTTTTTTATGTATTAAGTGTGTCAAGAAGAGTTGGCAGTAAGAAAGACAAACATTACAAACAGGTTTTAGACAGGAAAAGCACTTTTCAGCTTCCTCAAAAGAATGAATTGCTTTATTTATATTAATATTTTGGATGCTTTTGTTACTTGGCAACATTATGCACCAACATGACATTGATATAAAATTATGCTAAAAGTGTGAGGACATGAACATATTTGCCCCAATACCCACCACCACCACCCACCACACACACGTGTGTGTTTGTGTGTGTGGGGGTCCACAGCTGTTGAGTGCTGTGCAGATGGAACGACCAGAAATGACAGATTACAGCTAAATCTGGAGGGCAGGATGGAGATGATGTGGGTGGGTGGGAGTGATTAGGAAGCATTGCGCAGACTGGAGTGAAAGTGTCTAAAATTAAAACAAGAGGAAAAAAAAGGATGACAGGAAATGCAACCAGATGATGGAAAGATTAGACACACAGAGAACGTTCACGGTCAGATTAGAGGGTGAAATTCAATAAACTTGGTGACAATGTGATGAGGTAAATGAACAGATATATTTTAAGACTCTACAGAAAAACAATAAATTCCTCTTAAACAGTAATAAATAGTAAACAAAAGCTTAAATTTCCATAAAGATATCTGTTTTTTTCATTGATACATAAGCTGTAAACTTCAACTAAAGCAGCAGAAACTTGTTTTGCAGTGTCATACTTTTTTGAGCCCTGGATTAGAGTCAAATTGTGCCCTCTGTAATGTTCAAACCATTTTTTCCCACACACTAACCTGCGAGCTGCTGCAGCACGCAGACAACCTGTTTTCCTGCACTTGTCAACACATTAGTCAAGTGATGTGAGGAAGATGGGCAAAAACCCAAATTAATGTGCGCAAAAGCAAAGCCCCTCTAGGAAGCTTAACGCTCTTATAATTAAAATGCACATTCACATTTTCCTTCCATGTCCAAGACAGTCGTTTCTTGGAACCACAAATTAGTGGGCTGTTGTATAAATTAGAAGCTAACGTTCACTTTAGGCTTCTTATGGCTTAAAAAGAAGAAAAAAGTCAAAGTTTTTCTTTCATTCTAAGTGAAGTAACATTGTTTATTTCAGATTTTAAAAACTTGAACATGAGTCTTGTTGCTCTCATTCTCTCAGAAACAATCACCAATGAGACTGAGAGTCAACCCTGCAGAGGATTCTTGCTCTGATTGTACCCTGATTCTGATCTTCGAATAAATCTTTCACAAAATCAAGTGAACTCTGACACATTTAACGTCTTAACAGCCTTGATAGCTTTTTGACGTCAAAACCAAACGTCACATCATCCTCTTCTTTTATCTATTTCCTGACATTATATATTTCTTAGGGTATTAAATGTTGGCATTTTAGGTTCCAAAAACATCTCTTCACCTGTTTTCACCTCAAACTCCCGCCTAGCCCAGTGCTTTGACGAGCCAGAGACGAGTTGACGTACGATGACCTGAAGCTGCAGGAGCGTCAAGTCAAATGCACCGCTCTGGAAAGATTGGAAGATGTCACATTGAGGTAAATCAGGGAACACAGATTGGAGCTATCAGGTGAACTGAAGCTGAAATTGAGATCATTAGGGTTCCCTCAGTGCAGATTAAAGAAAGATTGTTGCTTTCCTCCAGCCACTCCAATCTGAGTATTAACACGTTAGTCTAAACTGTTGGAACTGAACAAAAAGAGCTGTTTTTACTGGTTTATTATGGCAATTTTAGAAATCCACTTTGCCTTTTAGTTGATCATTTTGAGGCTATTTAATTTCATATTTGTTCATGTTGTGATTTATATATTCTGAGCTGTAGCATTATATCTCCAGATTGGCTGTAAAAGAATTTTGAAGCATTTAAAAAAAATGTTTTTAGAAATGTATTTAAACATTGTATATATTTTGAGCAATAGTCACCACCATTCTCTGTGGTGTAGTGGTCAATTGATTCACAACAAAAAAAGTGTGAGGTCCAAAACTCAAACTGCTCCCTTTTTGTGTAGAGTATGAGTGTTCTCCCAGTACATGCGTGGGTTTTCTCTGGGTACTTCGATATCCTTCCACAGCCCCCAAAACAGGCATGTTTAGGAAGTTGGTAACTCTGAATTGCCCCTAAAGTGTTCATGAATGATTGTTTGTCTCATCTGTGGTGGTTAAAAAAAGAAAATCAGAAACTAATCACTTAGATGTCCTGATATGCCTTCCTTCGTGGATTGCTAGGCCTTTAAATGTATTCATGTTTTTTATTGGACAAACACACATTTTTTTCTAAAAGAACTGTAATAGAAATAACATCAAAAACCGCATGTCTTGAACATACGAAGGATGAGAATACCTTCTGCGCTCAACAGATATAGTGGACAACATGTCATCACATATAAATCAATAAAATCCTGCTGGATTTAGTGTGAGTATTAGTAGAGTAATACAGTAGTCTTTCAATGGTTATATAATATACAATATTCTATGCAGTGGTTTTTGCCCTGGGTGGCCTTTCGATGGCCTTATTAAAGTCTGAATAACTTATCTGAATCAATATGTTAATAAGGAATGCCCCTGAGCTGAATTACCAGCACCATTAAACACAAAGCAGAGAATAATGGTCTGCTTAATCCCCGAATGAGTTATAAGAAATTTAATTCAAGTCATATTGTACTTTAACAGCTTACCCCTGACTCTAAACCTGCTTTAATGAAAAACCCAAAGTATATTGAGGATACAAATCACGTAATACATAAACCAATGTAGGGTTGTTTCATTCTTCTCAAGAATATATCAGTTATCCTACAGGCAGACATGTTTTAGGTTTGTCGGATATCTTGGAGTAATAATGGTCTGTTTTACCAGCAGAAGCAAAAGAAAGGTTTGGTGACACCTGCAGGGGAAAAGTTGTTGAGCTTGCGGCTCAATAAAAAGAGGCGTAGTACTGCATATATTTTCAACTCGCTCCTAAGGAGATGTCTCGCATGTGTTTCCATTTCCTGGATGTGTAGCTTTAGGAAATGACAAATTTGACACATTACACAATAAATTTGTGGCTGTAAATATATGCCGGGCATGATTCACCTCTAAGTGCTGTCATAAATTTTCCACACTTTTTTATATAAAAAAATATACATCTGTGGGAAAAGACTTTTAAAACCTGTCAGGGATGCACATAAAATGAGGGAGGTTCTGTATCCTTAAAATGTAATGTTTAAAATATACACAAATACAGGTGCCAAGAGATGAAAAAATACATGGAAAAAAAAGTTGGACTGCATTCTGCTTTTGAAAGCAAGCCTTTAAAAAAGTGTAAAAGATTTGAAACGAGAACAGCACCAAATGTACCAAATAACTGTCCTCTTTATGCAAAAGATTTGATTATCTTGCCTTTATTTGGTCAAGATAACAAAATGTGGTCATTTTCAGGCTACTCTCGAGACATTACAATTAAAGGCCTAGCATTCCTTAAAGCAATGTATATCACCCACCGCCTTTCATGCCAGTTATAGCTGTTTCGATTAAACCTTGTAAATGATATTGTGCCCATGATGTGATATTAGTGCTTGTAGTATGTGTTGAGGAATACTCTCAGCAACTACCACACCAAATTTGAGTTTAACATCTGTAAAAATGTCTGGGTTTTAGCCATTTTTGAGTTTCCTAAGGTCAGTTGGCTGTGGCGACCATCTTGGATTGAGTAGTTAATCAGTTGTAGATGTTCATTCAGTGATTCCTTTCTGCAAGTTTCATTAAAACCCATTGGTTCATGAGATATTTTGCTAACAGACAGAGGTGAAACAGATCTTATGTAATCAGTTAGCTATCAGAGAATACGTTGGGAATGGTCTCAGCTAATTTTTGACATAGTTACAGCTTGTTTTGTGTTTGCTAAGGCTGCTTAGCTGTGGCAGCCATCTTATATTTGGTTGATTAAAAAAGGTAATCAGTTGTAGATGTACATGTAGTGATTACTTTATGAGTGTTTTAATAAAAAACACCAAGTTCATGAACAACTTTGCTAACAGACAAACACACAAAGGCAAAAACATGGCCCTTTCACCTTTGTTGGTAGGTGATAGTAAAGTTACTCAAGAATTAATATCACTTTTCAACCATTTCACAAACACTGAAGCTAATATTTTGATTACAAATGTAATATTTTCTCACCATCCCTCAGTAAATCTCCTCTGAAAGTGGAGGCCCTCTGATCAGACACACCTCCGGCTGACAGGATGGTAGAAGACAAGTTGCAGCTCCTCCGTCTAACCTCTGATAAGGAAAAAGCTATAAACTGAAAACATCTTACAAAACTGCATCATCAACTACGACACGTTTCTTTCTAAAGTTTTCTTTGGAAAGAACAATTCAGACAAGTACTCGGTAAAAATAAATAAAGTTTAGATGCAGTACAAACTTTTGCAAACTTCCTTTTTTGACATCCTTTTTGACAACTATCTACAGGGCAGGACATCATTCTTGATATGCCACACACCAAAACAAGGTAATGACCCATAATGATTCATGTAGAACCATCAAGGAATGATTGATGAAAATTAAATATGCATTATTGAAATGGCCAAGCCTTGAATTGATTATCATTAAAATGCAAAGGTTCTGATGTCGTGTATCCCTGCGGCCCCCCTCCTCTGAGATGATGAGAGCAAAATGCCCCATAAATCAAATCCTGGGAACAACTTTGTCACTTTAGAGGAAATCAATTGATTTGATTGCTGCTAAAAAAGTTGTCCGACACGGACTGGAGGGCTTCACATACGTTTTTATGTGGGTAATCGAGGGGTTTCTTTTTTCATTAAAGAGCACAAAGGCCAAACGAGGAAGTAGAAATTCATTTCTTCTCTCAAACTAGAGTTTAAACTTTTTAGTGACTTTTAATTGAGCCATAATTTCAGCTTTCTAATCTTTGAAACAGAAGCTTCCAGGCCCGAATGTGACACTGCGCTCAGTGATTGCCTGGCTCGTGTCCGGAGGTGTAACACCATTCTCGGAGGAAGAGGCATCTGTTTCATTGTTGGAGCCAGACGGCGCAGCTTGTCGAATGAATTTCCTTTCAACTGCACAGACCTGCCCCTGCTACAGATGGCTTAGCTCACAATAAATGATTCAGAAAACGATAACGTGCCTCCAAACAGACGAGAGGTCAGCTCCTCATGCTAATGGAATGTCTTCCTCAGTTAGAGACCAGACAGAGCACTTGTTACGTATCTGTTTAATTATAGAAACATTAGACTCCATGTCTGCTGCTCAGGGAAAGTTAGGCATGTTTAATCCTTTTTGATTTTTAATATTGAGCAGATCAGGTAATCAAAATTAAACTTTTCCAAACAGAAAAGTTGTAAATCTTTCTCCAATTCCTTTTCATAACTAAGTAGAGACATCCTTAAAGCCCCGCCCCCCCAAAAATCAGGTCAGCTTCTGAAGAAATTATCTTTTAAATTGTCAACTTAGGCCCCAGAGCAGGAGTTAAAACGCTTCTAGTGTTTCACAGTGTCGGGACATTTAAACATCGAGGTGCAAGTCTAGACCTACAAAATGACAGGAGACTGTAAACTGAGACCGTCAGTAATATTCTGCAATTGTCAATCTGTCAGCTAAAATGCACAAATGTCAAAGGTAACTCAAGAAACTGCATTTTCTGCAAAAACACAGCGTGAACGCTGAGTGCTGAGTGACTTTGCTGTAGAATGATGAAACTGAGCTGTTAAAGCTAAAGGAAGCAGACTACTTACTAAAAGCTAAAAGTAGCAGAATGGTAGCTAAAAGCTTAAAGTAACATAATAAGACAAAAATAGAGCAGGCATGCCGAAGCAGGTTTCAAAATAAAAATGTTTTAGAAGGAACTGAAGAGATTCCAATGCATGTCTATGGGGAAAATATTTGTAACTTTAGTTAAATCTGTTTTTAAAAGTATAGAAGTTAGAAAAACCAATTATAAACCTGATATATGAATGGCTAAAATGGCACAAAGTGTGCAGAAGTAGTTAGATGGCAAAAAACTGTATGGAAACCCAAAAACAGGAAAACAGCAGCCTGAATGCTGAATCAGCATCCACACAATAAGAAGCTGTGAAGCTGATATGAATAGATGTGTTTGACCGTGACACAGCTTATCAGGCAAATCTACAATCAGATACATGCAATTAAATGAGCTCAAACCCTAAATAAATCCACTTTTTATCCAGGAAAATGGAAACAGGCAGAAGAATCAGCCCCTTCTTCTTTCTCAAGTGATTTCATGGCGGATGTGGGACATCAAAGTAAAAGTCTCACCCCCCCCCCCCATCCCCCCTTGTCCTTTTCTGACATGGACATTAGTGCATCTGAGACATGTCCCATACAAATGTCAGCTTCTTTCTGTTCCGTGTAGGAAGATTAGAAAGAAAGAAGCCGACAAGGGCAAAGGGAAAGGGAGAGCGACGTGGAGAGGCAAATCTGGGGAGACATGAATAGCTTGCAGGTGTTTTTTTTTTATTATTTTTAGAGAGAGAGAAAGAAGGGAGAGAATGTGGGAATTATGAAGCGGCGACTTTACCTCCACACCCCACGCTGTGATTATGTTTTATGACCGGAGTGTTTGTCGAACCGAAGCGAGAAGCTGTAAAGATGTTTTATGTGCAACACAAGTGTTTACATTACAGCCGATATATCTAAAAAAGGGAAGCACAGAGGAAAAGAGCAAAGGATTACCTTTAGGAAGAAAAACAAACATGTGTGAGTCTATGTGATGCGATTTAATACAGAAGATTGGAAGAGCAAACGAGAAAATAACATTTCTTCTGCATTTTTCAGAATCTTAACTATTTTTATTTTACAGAATTTGTTGCAGAGAGAGTATCGGTGCACACTGTACAAACTGCATCTTTATTATCAGCCACCACAGAAGGCAAGGCTGAGCAATAATGTCTCTACCTGCGTTTGTTTGTCTGCAAAATATCTAATTAACCACTGGATGCAGTGAAACCTTCACAAAGTAACCACTGGATGTACATCTGCAACTGATTAACTTTTAGGAATCAACCCAATTCAAGCTGGCCATCACAGCTAATCAACCTAAGCCTCCACAAAAATGGCTATAACTCGTTGAATTTTACAGGTATTAAGCTAAGATGTGGCTTAATAATCACTGACAATAATTCACAAATCATACAAGCGCTAATAATTCATGCAAGTTATCACAACTGGGATTGAGCATAATGTTGTCAAGGTTTAATCAAAACAGCTACAACCCCATCATTTCTCAACAAAAGATGATTTTACTTCAAAATTCTGGCATTCCTTCAAGGAAGCTAGGCCTTTTATGTATTTTTTGAGCAAAACATTCTGCTGATTGTGGGACAAATTTGAATTAAAACTTGGTTTTAATTCGATTTTTTTGTTTGAGTTTTTGTCTTCCACCAAGTTGCAAATAGGATTTTATTTGATCATGCAGAGATTTTTCTTTCCAGGCATTTATTTTAATAGGAATATAATTTCCTCGGCCAGGTTTTTTTTAGCACAAAACAAGTTAGATTCACAAACTTTGTAATCAGAAATGTTGTTTACTCACTTGCCTTTCAGGTAGCATGTTCTGTTCAGATACAAGAACAAAAAAACAGAAGAGGTGATGAAGAAGAGTGGGGAAAACTGTCAAATAAATACCCCAAAGCAAAGTTGCAAAAAGATTTTAATTGGCATCATTTTAATCATTCTTGGTTTAATTTACAGTTTATCCATTCATGTCAAAGGTAAACACATCTCGTGGTTCTCTTAAATATTGGTAAATGCTTTTTGTCCTCATTTCAGATCCTTTTTATTCTTAAAACATAAACAAACATGACAGAAGAGCACATTCTCTCGTACACACTTGCATATTCAGATCCTACGAATGACTCCATAACGAGTACAAAATTTTCTAAATGCCACAAACTTGAAAAGCGCGGACAACCACTTTCCTCACACACACACACGCCCTTTCATTCACCCCCACAGACATACACGCTCACAAAAACACTCTTGCTTGTGCACACCCAGACACATTCCATAACCGGCACGTACTTAAAATATACATTACGATGCAGACTTCCTGGTTTTGCCAACAACACCAGCTTCGTTTGTGGTTCATCACAACGTTATTAGCCGTATCATTCCCACGCGGCCGTGGTCACTGACCGTAACTTCATACCAACAACCATCTCTTTGTGACGAGCTGAATCACATCTATTTGTCTACACGACTAAAATGCTGCAGTAAAAATCTCACTGCTTGGAGAAAAATAAATAAATAAAAATAATTAAAAAAATGGCACAATAGCTTATAGAGCAAAGGCCTACGAATGCACAATAATAAATAAGGTAGATAAATACTTCGATGTTTAAATAAAAAGGTTTGAAAATAAATTTTAAAAAGCACAACATTGTATTTTAATGAACGCTTGCCTACAATGTGTCAGAATACAGTATAAAAAAGTGAACTTATTATTTTCACATTCACACGTGTTTGTTTTTTGTTTTGTTTTGTTTGTTTGTTTTTTTTAACGTTTTTTTTAAATCTTTTTACTTTTTAACAAAATGGCGGCAGCGTTACTTTGAGACTCAAAGCACAATTTCTCCTCAGGCACCTGCCGCACTTTGGCGACTGTATGGGGTCGTTTCCATGGTAACTGTGACTGCTGCGATGGCCATCAGCCCTGATTGGCTGCGGACCTGTGAAGTGGGAAAAAGGAACAGACAGGGTTGTCTGGGGTTTTAAAAAATGGGGTNGTTTGAACAATCGCAAATTAGAGGCGTTTCTGAATGACTCTGCTGATTGCTGCGAGCAGGTTCTTTTTTTTTGTTATTTTTTATTCTTTTTTTTTTTTTTAGAGGTTTGACATCTGGAAAAATCTACGAAGGTAAATGCACTGGAACAAAACACACGTCTAGCACGTCTACTGCGTCTAAGTGCCGTCAAATTACTAGTCCAGGGTCTGTATTTTTCTAGGGTTGTTACAGTGTGAAGGCAGGAAATGCAGACAAAAGACTAGTTCTGAGAGGGCACTCACTACCCTCTAAGGAAAGCAGCTATCACAAAGCCAGGGGTATTTTTGATGTCTGGAGAAAATGGATTATTGAAAGGCCCACGGATACAAATTCTTACCCTTTTTCTTGGGCTTTTATTACCAGCAGCTACCACACACCAGTGTGAAAACATTCTACAATGTCCCGGACAATGGCGACAGTTCTTATTATTCCCTCATTATGTAAATGACCCGGACTCTTCTAGAGTCCATCTTGCTTTTACATCAAAGTCAGGGTTTAATGCGTCACCATGCTGGGTCCTTAAAAAAAAAAGAATCCACTGCAGAGTTCAGAGTTGCCATTTTCTTCAAAGCTCACCCTTAGAAAAACTTTGCTTTCATTAGCTGACAAAGTGTTTATTTTTTCTAACCATGCTACAAAAAGAGTGTTTAGTTTGAGTTTCATATCAGTCGGGAGAGCAGCACCAAAGTCTGACTCTGAATGTTGGTTGTGATCTCCATGTGGTCACCCCACCTGCATGACATGTTGTGTTACTCGTGATAACGATGTCCAACAACAGGTGTTGAGATGACAGCAAAAAGGCCTCTTTTTTTAAATAAATTTGCTCTTTTTTTTTTGTTTTGTCTTCGTCCTCGAGTTGTATCTGTTGCACCTTTTCTCGACTCGCTGCTTTGCTTCCTTCAACTTTCCCCTCTTCAAAAACTTGGTGGATGCAAAGCCCTTTGGACAAGGCAGTCACCACTCTGCGACGATCGCTAGGACAAAAGGACGGCAGACACGAGCAGCATGGCCACAGTGAGAAGAAGGCGGTCGTGTGATGGGCTGCTGCCGCTGACGCTTTTCTCCAGCTTGGGAACTTCAGGGTTAAACTCATCTGCAAAGAAGGAGAAAAGTCATACAGAACAAAACAAACCATTACTACATTAATAATTTATCAATCTAAAGGCAGTGTGTGATGCATGCAAATTGGGCTTTAAAATATGCAAGAAAGAGACATTGCGCAATTATCAACAAACCACCAATTATCATCAGCTACATATGGTCTTCCCCCCGTGGGAGAGAAAATTAAAAAACAGTCGTTTCTGATCTGTTTTTTTTTTTCTTTCTTTCTTTCTACGCTAATGATGTTTTTGTCCTGAAGGGATTTCAATCAAACCAAATTACTGTGTCCTTACTACTGATTTGACAAAACAGAACATTACCTTCAGGGAG
Source organism: Kryptolebias marmoratus (assembly GCF_001649575.2). Taxonomy (NCBI): domain Eukaryota; kingdom Metazoa; phylum Chordata; class Actinopteri; order Cyprinodontiformes; family Rivulidae; genus Kryptolebias; species Kryptolebias marmoratus. The sequence goes on from NC_051434.1 coordinate 7,321,020, forward strand.
AGACCTCAAACACATTTAGTAATATTCAGCAGAAGTGGATTACAGAATCATTATGCTCATTCTCGACGTAATGCATCCCATTATAGCTACAATATTCTGAAATAGGTCAAAAGGCACCAAATAGGTCTTAATAGTACATCACTGACTGCGTCCCTCACTCAACCAACAACAACTTATCAAAAGAGTCAAACAAAATCTTAAAACAAGACTTGAGACTTAAAAACCATCTTCTTAGGCAGTGTTGCATTAAAGGTACTCATTGCAATGTCATAAAAACTGGTTAAAAAAATTATAAAATGGAGACAGAAAGTGAAGAAAGTCACATGTTTCATTTTTGTCTCATTATGTTCCATAAAGATTAAAACAATTGGAGAGAAAGACATCTTCCTCAGGTTTTTGTAACATTAAAACTTTTCTGGAAAGATTTTTAGGCAAAGTAACCATAAACTATCTGCCAGCAAAAACAAGTGAGGTGAAAACAGAGAGAATGATCACCTGAAAGAAACTATTTGATGAATGTGTAGTATTTCTCCACTGAGAGCAAATCGTTCTGCTGCTCTCGTTGAGACTGTCGACATCGTCACACGCATCTGACTGACAGTCACACTGTAGTTGCAACAGGAAAATCTCAAACATTTAACGCTACATGAAGGCTGGAAGGGAGAATTTAAACCTGCGCTGCCACGGGTCACAGCAGGATCATCACAGCAAAGTACGCTGCAGATTCAGAGACCAGAAGAAGAGAAGAAGAGGCCAAAACACACCTTTACATAAAGAAGTTGCTAGTTGCTTTTAATGTGAACTAATTCTCTCAGACTTGTCTGCAGGTACAAGCTCTGACATTCTCCAAGCTCCACAAGAAACATCTCTTTTAAACTCTTTTCATTTTTGAGAAAAGCCTGTCTTGGAAAACAAATGTGTGGGAAGGCAGGGTGCTGGATGCCTCAGGCTGCAACAAGGTATCAAAGGTCCACAGCACGGCGCTGAACTCCACAGCACAAATTTGGGATACAGCAATCAATTTCCGGTATATTCTTGTCTACATGAGGCAGAACAACAGAAGACATGCAGGGCAGCTCCTGTGTCCGTAGCAAAGCACTTCAGGCGTTTACAGTCAGATAAGAAACATCAGCTCCAGACTGTCGATAAGTGAGAAAAGGTTGTCTGGTCTGATAAATTCTCACGCCAACTACAAACACAGTGATGGGAGAAATAATTCAGGAAGTGTTGTAGTTATTGTTCTTATTAACTGCTGGAAAACTCAGCGTTCAGTCAAACTTCAAGCAGGTCTTATAAGTTCAGTGATTTAAACAGATCACGAAGACGGAACAATTCCAAAGGGAAATAAAGATTTCATTTTTATCTCTGTTTTTGTGTTGACATTGATGTGACCTTTTAAATTATTTTAAAGAAAATTTCAGCACGACTGACTTCAGTTATCAGATTGCTCACCCTGCCACCAACAAAGGCTAAGTTGAGGCTGAATAAATAAAGTAACAGAATGTGAGTTTGGTAGATTTATCCAGCTCCGAGTCTATTGTTAGGTTGCCACAAATGAGACTGAGCAACTTTGGTTCCTCTGGTCACTGAGTTCACAGAGTTTGCAGTTTGCATATATTACAAGTCTTTTTCTTGCTTTGTGCACAACAGATTTTCAAAGATCCACGCACAATGAGACACAAAACGGATGTAAAACGCACATTAAAACAAAGTTCATCTTATGTTTTCTCTTGCTGCCACTTAGATACGTACAAATATGCAGCAGAAGAAAGAACGATGCAGGTGCACAGTGCTTTAGCTTTCGCATAAACAAAACTAGATGAACAATTAAAGCGGTTTGAAGTGGAATATAAAGTGTTTCCTTGCCACAACAAATGTCCGCTGCTCGTAGTTCACGTTTAAAACAGCTACAAACACGACAAATTGAGTTACAGGGGGTCTAGAAGGTGAAATAACAAATCTAATCATTTCATAATTAATCACTGCTGTTTGTGTTATGTGGTGGACTCACCAACATCAATTGCAGGGATTTGGAAATGCTTTTTTAATGGGGTAAGAAAAGCAATTAGACAATCCGACAGGCTGTTAACAAGCAAACAGTGGTCTGTTTCATAAAAGTGATTTGTAAGCCCTGCTCTCATTCAGACTGTAAATACCAGTGTCTTCTTTTTATAAATGACAAAGTGTGATGAATGCTTGGAGTGGTCAGCCTGGGTAGGATTTTTATTACCCCTTTAATTTTCTTTTCTAAGTAATTTGGCCTGAGTGACATTTTTATTTCATATTAATGTTAATATTTACGTTTTTTTTTTTTGTCCGGAATCTCCTTTTCCTTTCATATGTTATTTCGCTTTTTGTGCACAAAAAGCTCTGCTCAAAGGTCACAATAAAACGAGATGTTCTTCTCAATTTAAGACATTTCTCTTAAACTTTAAACCCTTTTCACTGTAAATGTTTTTCCGTTACTTGTCTAAGAAATACCTGCCTGTTTGCCCCAAAATAACAGATTGGGTCTTTTGCCAGGAGGGCACTTAAAGAGACCAAATCACAAGGCAAAAGATGACATGGTGATTTTGCAATTTACAAATTTTATTTTTTTTATTATTAACAATACGTTGTGTAGAATGCATCAGTTGGACTCAAGTTGTAAAAAAAACATTGTTCCTCTTAAAAAAACTGTTAAATAAGGAAAATGTGACCCAGAAGCTTGTCTGCTAATAATAAAAAAGACAGAAGTGTAAACATATGCGATGAGAAGAAATGCAGAAATGTGTTGATGTTCAGCCAGTCCGTGGGCCGGTCTGGTCCTGAGGCTGAGTCAGAGAGTGGGTGTCCAGCGGTCAGGGGAGCCATCAGGGGTTGTTTTAAAGCTTGTGTGTGTCCATGCATGTGCGTAAATCTTATTGCTCCTCTAAATGTATTCAGCAAAATGCATCACTCCGCTGGAGGCTATGATTTTTTATGATTTCCTGCCAGTGTGTGTGTGTGTGTGTTTTTTTTATATTAAATTCTACATAAGCCAGTGCCTGAGTTACTGCTGAGCAATTCGCCCACCACTGAGCTGTTTTTTCTCTGCCCCTTCTCTCTGTTCTTCCCTTTTCCTGTCCCCCACGCTAGTTTTAGCCTTCTCTCTGCTTTTTTTCTCTTCATCTCATTCTCTCTCCCGCTGCCTCTGTTTCCTCCCTCTGCCGCTCATATATTCCTTTTCTTTTCTGTTTTTCCCCCTCTAACTATGATGCTTATGGCTGGAGCTCTTTTTTATTTTTTTGTTATTTCATCCCTGTTGGTCTCAGTTTCCATCTCGGGCAGGTCACACACTCTCAGCCCTTGTCACAGGCTGCCTACAGCTCCAAGAAACAAGCATGCTAAATGATTCCCGGCAAGAGGCTTTTGTTTGAGATGGGGATGGAAAAAGACAAAGGAAAATAGAGGGTTTATGTAACCACTCAGCTGCATAATTGACTCGCTCGCTGACATACTAGCTTCTTGGGTAAACACGGACCTTTCATTTCCTACAAGACCTCCGCTGACCTTGTGGGTTTTGTGCAGATGAAGAAGGAAGGTTTATGTAGCTGTGTGTTGCTTTGAGATGAATCCAACAATCATGAATTTCTTTTTGAATGAGTGTGTGTGTCCACAAATAAAGTAATCTGTATGCCTCACTGTGTGTGACTCATTAGCATCATTCCCCTATAAGATAACGTGAGGTCAGAGAATGGTGTGCAGGATCAGGACTGGATTAATGCAGCTGATGGAGGAAACAATTAATCTTATAATGACATTGACAAATGAACATTGTAATAAGATCAGAATTGAAGCTAATCCTGTTTCAGAGGTTTGGCTCAGTCAAATCACATCATTTATTGTAATTATTATGTTATCATAACCAATAGGAAGGATCACTATAACACAGAAAAAAAGGACTATGTTGTAAAGTGATACTGATTTTATAAAAAAACTGGTGAATTCACAGGTTTAAAAATAATCCACAGCCTATATGTAATGCAAATATGGTAAAGTGTTAACGTTATTTAGTATATGCTCCATTTTCATTTGACTTCAGCAACAGCTTAAAAAAACATTAGGACAGGAACATGATTAGCAGTGACATGATGCTGTAACATGTGCAGAATGTGGTTTGACATTATTTTGTTACAAAAAATGTATTTGAAAAATATATAATCTCTGTTGCAGCAAACGTTTCTTTAAAACCTGCTGGCTTTTCAAGTGTGTGTTCATATGAAGCTAAATGGTTCTTTTTTAACTTGGAAAAGGCAGAGGTCATAATTTTAAAAAACCTGATTATGATTTGAACCACAGGACACTTTAACGACACTGCAGCCCATAATAAGTAGTTTAGGACTGTTAAAGGTCTGATGTTTCAAACCTGTAAGCAATTATAGGTGTGACATGCTTCAGCATAGTCTCATTGCTGATATTAAATCTAATTTTTAAAAAGCTTTTAACATTTCATACATTATTTGGACAGTTTTCAGCTATATTAGGACTTTTTGTGGAAACCATTCATCTTCTTCCCTTAACTGAGTCCAGATTCCAAAGGCAGCAGCTTAAATCCTCAACTCTTCCTTTCCTCCGCTCTGAGGTTTCTTCCCATGTCCCAAACACCTCCCTCTGAATGCATACAGAAGGCATCCTTACCAGACACCGCAACCGCCCCAGCTGGCTCCTTTCAGTGTGGATTTACTCCTCGCTCCTTTCAAACAGTTGAGGTCCTTATCTTATTCCTAAGGGTGAGTCCAGCTGCTCTGCAGAGGACGCTCATTTCGGCCGCGTGTATTTGTGATCTCATTCTTTCAGTAACTACCCATAGCTCATGGGCTGAGGGTTGGACCACAGTTAGATCACATAGATTGAAGAGGTTAACACATAATACATTAACCATTATGACTCGCCACCTGACAGAAGGTCTGAGTCTCCGAAGGACCCAGAAACCATGTTGTATGAGGCAGTTTGGGGGCGAGACAGGCTGGGATTCAATAACCCCTGCAATAACTACAAGATCAAGAGGCCATGATACCTTGCCTCGACTAGGGATACCAGTGCATTACTCTTAAGCCAGATTTGGGAAAGAGGCTTGTCAGCAAGTGTCTGGAGACCATGGCCTTTAAAGTGGGATCTCACTAGGCTGTGTCTGTTGGGAGACTAGCTGGTGATTCAAAACTGTGGAAAAATTGTGAGAAAATATGTGAATTTTACGTTGCAGTCTCACTGAACTCTGAGTGTTTGCAACCAAGTGACCAACGGGCCACGTGGCTGCGTTTTTAGCAACCAATTTTTTGAAAATCATGGCCTATTTTTTGTGTGCATGACTTGTAAAAACTGCATTCTTGGTTGTGCACATTATTTTGTTGTCCACCTCAGCTCACATCCTACCTGTCTTGGCTCATTTTGTACCAACCTTGGCAGCCGCCACCAAGTGTCTGATTTGGTTTTGAGACCTGGACATTTGCCTCAGGTAGTTTCTGTCATATGAGAGCTCCTGCGCAAGTGTCAAAATACAGCTCTAGACGACACAGTTCAGATGGAATTGAGACAGGTCGGAGATGCCCGCAACAACTTTGTGACTATTGCGACAGAAAGGTTGTTGCACATTTTTTTGCGAACATGTTTAAAACTCAAGTGACAGGGATGCAGGCATCTGCACCTCAGATGAGGAGGTTGGGATTCCTGCAAAAGACATTCCAGACATTTGGGACACTCTCTCGTGAAGGTTTTTTGCAAGCTAGTCAGAGCCCAGTGAGATACTACCTTTACCGATGGGCCAGGCAGAGCTCAGTCGAGCTACATGAGACCACCTTCATGCGGGACCACCTACGGAAAGTACTAGAAAAGACCATTGCATTGTGGATTAGGCAACAGCCAGAGGTTGAGGCCTTGGCTGTATGATCCTTGGTTATCAAAGCTGGTAATAAAAACACAAAATGTCAGTTTTATTATTTATTTAATATATAAAAATTTGAGGGGTATTGTAGGACTGCTGATTTCTTTGCAGTCATTGTTTTGCACATATTTTTTAGCTCTCAAGAGCAAAAAAATAAAAAAGTCTCTCATAAACTAGTTACAGCCTGAGAACTGTTTTTACCCAAAACAACATAAAAAAGGCAGAAACATTGTGGTCCTTTCCAAAATGATTTGTACAACAAATCAAGGAAGACATTACAGCAGTTTATTTCCATCGTCTGAGAGTCACTTACCAATGTTGTGTATCTTGATGTTTGGCCTGACTGTGTAGTCAGGAGAAGTCTGACTGGAGTCGTCATCTGCCTGGGAGGCTGAGCAACACAATACAAACACACAGAGACAGACAGATGGAGAGAGGAGGCAGGAGGAAAACAGGGAAGGGAAACAATTATGCAAAGAGGCAATGAAAGAGAAAAAAAATTACAAGATTAGCATATCGGGCCATATTAAGTATAAATTGTATACATCCATATAGTTGAATGTGGAGTTAAATTTTGCCTGCCTCAGAGAAAGAGTTAATCCAGACTCCGACCTGAGGATTGAAAGAACTTATTGCAGAACTGGGGGACAGAAATCATTATTGCTCTCGCTGCTTGTCTAGACGTGGAATTAGATTCAGTTTGCAGAGCTGAATGATCTGCGTGGTTTGTTGATGTTTGCACGCATAGGTCATGTTTATTGCACAAAATAATCACGACTGTGATATTCATTATGGGACTCCATTTACAAAGAAACACAGACACAGTTTTGAAGTTGGAAAGTCATAAATATTCACAGCCCTGTCTTATCCTGCAGCCTCGTAGTGTCAGGGTTGAGGTTTCCAACACAGAGGGAATGAAGGGCAGCTAAAGCCAATAGTGTTTTTGATAGCACACTCGACTAAAACGACTAAAAGCCAATGCACTCATCAATACACACACACACACATTAGACAAACTTAAGGCAAAGGTACAGCCAGACAAACGTGCTCAAAACCCAAACACAGATGCTGGATGCATCAATAGATTGGCAGCGGCACATGGATGTGTTGAGGTGATCTGTACACGAGGGCTGACTCTGGCCTGTGGGATGTATTAGGACTGACAAGGTTAGACGAGAAGGGGGGGAGGCTTTCACTGCTGTGCTGCCTGATCAAAGGCCTGCAGGGTGTGTGTGTGTGGGGGGGAGAGCAAGGCTACCAGGGTAAAAATAACACGCTCACTATACAGAACAGCAGGCATCAGCGAGGAAGCAAAAGAGAAGGAGGAATAGACAGAGGGGGTGGTCGAGAAGAAAGCTGAGAGGAGAGGAGAGCAGCATCTTTCAGCTGAATCGAGTTTTTATTTTTTTTTACATGTTTTCTACAAACAGACAAAGAGCATTACTGTAATAGCACTGAGACAGAAAATAACATTTGGCCGTCACTCTTGATGCACTGCTTTGAAGGAAGAAAACTGCATCATCAAAATCAGGAAAGCATGAGGCAGAAAATTCTCTCGGACAAGACTCTCAGATCTTATTTTTTTCCCCGTTGTCTGCATCTTTCTCTGTCTTTCTCTCTTTGTGGGACATAAAGTGAGTGGATGAGAAGTGGTCTCACCAGTGGAGCAGCAGACGAAGACCCTCAGTCTCAGGCAACTGTGGCCGTGGTGATGGATGGGTGTGGCTAAAAGAAAGAACACACACACACACACACGTCAACTTTGTGCCCTCAGCAGGCCACAGGCACATCTACTATCAGCTATAAAAACTGCAGCACTGTAACCAGCTGTCCTCAAAAAAACAACAAGCAAGCTAAAAGGGCCAAATATCACTATTTTTATATCTCATTTGATTTAAAAGTGATGCAATAATTGTTAAGTCAGTCAAAACAATGTAAAATACAACAAAAAAAAAACCCTGCCAGAACACCATATTTAAAGCTTACTTACTTCTGAGCGGTGAAGAAGAACAAAAAAAAAAACAGACTTTTTTTTTTTACAGTTATGAACTCCACGTTTCCTGGCATTCATGACAAATGTCCACTGGATGGTGTGTGACATAAAAAGTGGTGTTCAATAACTGGAAATATATATTTTTTGCCATTCTGGAAGTGTTTTGCCTTATTTTACAGCATCCTAACTTATTAAATGGGGATTTTTACCTCACTTTTAAATCAAACGGGTTGTAAAAGTGGCAATATTTGGCCCTTTTGGCTTGCCATAATCTGTTAGTGACATGCTGTCAATAAAGATATGCAAAAACAGACTCTGCTTTATAGTCTGAGTTAATGCACTTCAACACCCTTTGGTGTATTCCATCCGTCAGAGTGTTCACCGCCCTGACTCACAGATGTAGTAGTACTCCTGGCCCACGTTGAACTCGTAGCCCAGCGAAAAGGCGCTGTAGCGCTGGAACTTCTCGGAAAACTTGATGGGCGCATGGGGCGCGTGAGGCCGGTTGCACTCCCAGCGTTTGAAGCCCAGCTGGGGGTCGCAGGTGTAGTAGCCACGGTAGTTGACCATATAGAGGACGTACTGCTCAGCGACGACACGCTCCAGCGTCCCGCGCTGACTGGTGTTGTAGTGCGGGCAGTAGATGTCCAGGTAGTCGTTGACACTGACTTGTACGGTGTAGCCCTCCCTCCGAAGCCTGGATTTGAAAATACAGACAAAGATAACAATAAATAAGTAAAGAAATTAGCTTTTCGTTAGCCTTTAGCTGCTTTGAACTAGTTTATTGCTCCTTTTAGCTTTAAGCTTTAACAAGTCCCTTTACCTACTTCAGTAAACTTCAGTCATTCAGCGCTCAGATTTATGCTGAATTGTCACAGAAAATGTAATTCTCCAGCTTGGTTTTAGTTTTTTGAAAGGAACGATTAAGCTGCGACAGCATGTGTGACACCTTTCTAAGTTCATACTATTTCTGGAGAAATATTACAGTATCCAAGTGCAGGGTACCACGCCTGCATAAATTTCCCACAATGCAAAGTGAAGGATATAAAAAGAAAACCGTGGGCAGATTGGCTATAATATTATAAAAAATTAAATTTAATTAATTTTTCACTTTGCCAAAATTTTTTTTACTTCTTTAGATTTTTTTTACTATCATTTTAAATGGGTTACCATAGCAACAAAAGTCTAGATGGCAACAAAGCTCCCAGGAGGTGCCATTAAGATGCCACTTCAGATGCAAACTTCAAATGCATGTTCCTCTTAAGTCCCTAAAATGTATGATAAACACATTTCAGGCCTAATTTGTGGGATACTGTTCTTGTGATGTTGCAGTTGCTAATTAACCAGACTCAAGCAAATGACATATCCTTAAAAAAAAATCATAAAAAAATACTTCTTTTGTTTTTTTCTTACACTTCATAAACGAACAAGCCTTGATGAGTTTTCATTTTCAACAACAAATGTGAACAAAAGCAGTCCTTGAAATAAGAAAAACAATCATTCCTAATCCCTTCAATATTTTTTAATTGATCTAACTGACAATACTATTAAACAGAAAGCACTCCTCACAATGAAAAGCTTGGGGAAATAGTTTAGTAACAGCTTTATTATTAAAATATTTATTAACTTTCTGCTCATCAACAACATCAACAAGCTGGTGGACTGGCAGCTAATTTCAGCACTCTACAAAACATCAAATCAATCCAAACAGCTTCAGACTCTTCTCTTCATTTCTCTTTGACAGAACTCTTGCATCTCACTCTTCTGCGTATAAAAACATGTTTTCTCACTTTATTGCCTCGGGATGAGGGCTGAGAGCCATGTTGAGGATGATAATCTACACTCCTGCGTGTCCCCCCCCCCCCCCCCGAGCCCGGCTGGATCATTGATGTAGAAGGAAATCCTGTCAACGACGATGTATGCTCTGGCTTCTAGGGGAACTGGTCTGCACACAGTATTTATCAAATTTCCTCCGGGAGCCATTACCGATGATTGAGCAGGCTGTTAGCAGGTAAGAAGATCCACTGTATGGTCAAGCCCATGTGTGCATGTGACGTACATGACGGTAACAGTACAACTGAGAGGATGATGTGATTACAGCAGCCATGCTGTTACCTACACTGTTTATAATACTAAGTACACCCATTATGTAAATTGCACAATCTGTAATTAGACAAAGTAGAAGTCATTACAAAGGCTCCTGCAGGTGAGCTGATGAGATGGGAATTGTCCTCTGCTTCAGTGATGTGTAACCTGCATCAGCAAGCTGTAATGACTCATTTGCACCATTAGGTGGAGATATTGTGCTGAGTATGTGTGTCCCCATCCTATCTTCTTGGTTGTATCCTCTTCTTTTAATGCATTATCTGTTACATACATACAGAAAAAGTCCAACTTTCACACGCTCATAACTATCCATCCCGGTGCATTTATTGTGTCAGCACATAAAGCTGTCGCCAGGCTCAGACAAACACACATTTCTAGTTCAGATCCCCCAGAGAGATGAATAATCAATTTAAAAAGAAATGAAGCCTCAGAATGTCATATCACCTCTTCTTTTCTCTCCTTGTTTTACTATCCTTGTTGTTACAATAGTTTTTTTTTTGTCTTTTTTCTTCTGGATTCTCTCCTCTGCTCTGACACTTTCTCTATTTGCAACCCCCTTTTTTTCATTTACGCAGAGGCTGATGCACATCAGTTCACTTAACCACTGCTCTTTTATGGCCATCAATCTTATCCGTGCTTTCTATCCCTGCTGCTCGGATGTTGGATGACAGACTTTTGTCTTGCAGTGTTGTGGGAAGAGGCAAGACATCCGCGCTTCAAAGGGACTATATTTAGCAAGGAGGGTAGTAAAAGTGTTAGAGGAAAGGGGGGAGTTCAGTTGTGTAAGAGTCAAGTGGTGAGTAAAGAAAAAAAAAGTTATGATTGAGGAAGCAGTGAGAGGATGAGGAGCTGAATACAAAGAGCCGTTTCAAGGCTCACTAGTATTTCTTTGGTACCTATTGATGCAATAAAGAAATTAAAAACGTAGTATTTCATGAATGAATGCCAGAGTTTTATGCTATGATCCTCTTACATTGATAAATGACAAAGCCGTAGCTACTTGACAATAACTTCATGTGCAATCTCATGCAATATTGTAAAATATCCCACTCAGAGTCTGTGTTGTGAATGACTCTCAGCTACTACCATACCAAGCTGATAATCTTATAGCCATTTTTGTGTTTTTGAAGGTCAGTTGGCTCTGTGGCAGCCATCTTGAGTTGAGTGGACTCCAAAGGTTAACCAGCTGTAGATGTACATATAATTGTTACATTTCAATAAAATTCATACAGTGGTTCACTAGATATTTTGGTAACAGATAGACTCTTTTGACAGCAAACAATACATAAAAGCCTATCTTGAGCATTTACATGTTGAGGAGCTGAGAAAAAAAAGATAAGACAGAAAAGGCTACTCAAGTGGCCATTAAACAGTTCTAGACTGAATGCTCAGGTCATTAATTTCATGAACATTAATTTTATCAGTATGTAAAATCGTGGGGAATATGAATTTCACAGAATCTGCAGTGACTCTTCCTAATTGCTTGTTTTGCTCTGGGAGATACCAAGAGCATTGCTTTTGGGGTCTAATGTTAAAAAAAAAAAAAAAATTAAGTCTTTCACTATAAAGTTTCTGATTAATTTTCTGCTTCTCGTTTAATTATTTCAGAACTAAATGAAGAAGCACTTCAGCCTGACTAGCCACAGCTACCCCAGCAGGAGGACCGTTCGTTTCAAACCTAATCAGCAACAGGGTGAGAAGAGAAGAGAGGAAGAGGAGGTCAGGTGGAGGAGAAAACTACAGGAGAGGAAAGGGTGGAGTGATCAGGGTGTGTGGGTGAGAGGAATATGGAAGCCCCTCTAGGTGAACGCTGTTATATAAGAAGTTTACTTAGTGGCACAAGACAAAAAGGGGGATGGACAAGCGAGGAAGAAAGCAAAGGAAGAAGGGGGGAGGGGATGAGACAGATTTAATAACTAAAGATACGAGAAGAAGAGGGAAGGAAATACACTGAGTGATAAAGACAACAAAGAGCCAGACACAAGGGGAAAAAAAGGCCTAGACAGAGACACAGCACTCTCTTGGGATGGACATACATGTTGTAAAAGTGCATAAAGAAAACAACTGATGGCTCTCTTCCGCACGTTGCCTCCTTTTTTCCCCCCGCAGCTCCTTCCTATTATCCAATTCCCCTCCTCTCTTTCTGCTCCGCATTGTCTCTCTGCGGTGGTTTTGCTGTCTCATCATCATTTCCCTACGAGTAGGAGTGCACAGCTAGTTAGTAAAGGCTGCACAAGCTGGTGAAGACTGCCAGGGGAGGCAGATTGCAAGGAGANGCAGAAGACTTGAGGGAGGGGTGAAGAAAGTGGGGAGAACAAGCGAGGAAGAATGAGACAAAGATAGCACCACTGCACCTTTCACATGTGCACTAAAAGGAGTCTTTGGAGAGTGCAGACAATAATATCTAAAAATGGGAAGGCAGCAATAAAGCAGAGAACGCTTACAAACAGAAACCAAGAAGGCTTTGAAAAATACATAAAAGTAAAAAGGATTAATAATTGCTGTCACGTCATTAATTTCTTCTATCAAGTAATGTCAGGTTTGAATTTAGCAAATTAAAACCCTCTGTTCTTTTACATTTTTCTGGCTCGTTTGCTGCCTTTTTCCGAGTTGGTGGAAGATTATTAGCAGATCCAGGATGTGTCAGCTTGGTGCAGAAGCTTGTCGTGGTGGAAGGCGCGTTGGCTTCTCCAGAATTGGAAAACTCAATACCTACTGTCTCAAAAATCACCGTATTCATCGTATTGGTTGTGTGGAGCTTGTTAGGAACAGCCACAAGTAGAGTCAGGAGCCTCTGCCAGAAGCTTTGCTCAGAATTGAGGATTATTTGAGCTGTGAGATTTCCAACAAACAAACTTTGGCTAAGTAAGGGTATCATTTGTAAAAACTAACTGAACTAACTTTATTTTTCCAGATGTTTTGTGCTTTGCCATCTAACTACTTCTGCATACTTTATGCTGTTTTAGCCATTCATAGATCAAAATGTCCAGCCTATCAAAAGATGGCTGCTATGAATTTTATATTTTTCTATATATTTCACTTAATTTTCAAATATTTCCCCTATAGAAATATATTAAAATGTCTTTAATTGCTTCAAAAACATTTTCTTTAAAATCTGCTTCAGCTTACTTATTACTTTGTTTTTGCCTAGCCGTTTTCTATTTTAACTTTTAGCTAGCTATTTTCTAATTTCAGCTAGTTAGTTAGTTAGTATTGCCAGTGTAAAGTACCTTTCAATTAGATCTGATTAATGCTGGTTTCACCATGAATTTCTGGAAGTGAACTGGTTGATGGAGCCGAAAGAAAATCTGCTTGATGCAGAGTATTGCATCAGTTTTCAAAATAAAATGCACTGTTCAGTAACAAAATTACACTGACACATTTGGTAGCAAGAAGTTAGTCATAGTGTGTTCACAGGGTCTATAGTTTCAATTTATTTATTAAAAAAAGCAGTTCAATGTGAACGATTTGAGTTGTGTTTGCAGAGAAGTGACCTCTCCTCATTTGCATAAAGTTGATTTTAGGATAACAAAACTCAACAGGCTTCTTTAATATTGGGACATTTTCATTCTTCTTATAACTCCTAAAGTTTTACCTTTGTCATGCATCACAAGAAGTATTGCAAATTATCAAAAAAAATGCTGGTATAGATGTTGTTTTCAGCTTTTGCCTTATTGCACATTGATTGATACCTATGATTAAAGTCTAAGATGATACAAACAAGAACAAATCCCCTACAAATCCTGACCATTGCAAAATTTGTAACAAGCCCAATGACTTTTTTCATTTTAAAATGGTAAAACTTACATAGGGCCTTAAGGACAAACCTGGCAGTGAAGCCTACAGGGAGACTGTTGGAGACTAGCTGGTGACTCAAAATTTCAGAAAAATTGCAACGTCTTGTCTTTTTTTTTTTTTTTTTTTGCAAAATTGCATTCTTAGCCATGCACATTATTTCATTGCCCACCTCCGCTCACAGAAAATTGAGATTCACCGCAAACATTGCAAGGCATTCTGAAAACTGCTTCATGAATGGTGTTTTCCATCTAGTTGCAGCCCAGTGAGACAGTCCCCTAAGGCTCGATGAGCCCAGATTTGACCGAAATTTATGTCAGTTCATGTCTGAATGCAACCAGAAAGCAAAGCTCTTGAATGTGTGCTGCTGTCTGTACCCCTCGGAAAACCTTCACTTCTTTGTCCTACAACAAAATCGTAAGCCTATTCCATGAGAAAAAAAGTTTTGCAGTCAGACACTGTTTCGATCAGATGGTTTATGAGTGAGAGTGATTGTCCAATCAGGTGCAGGCTGCAGACTTGTCAATCATCTTTTGTCACACTGCTGAGCGGTACATTCGTCAAGCACTCTTCACAAGAATGAAAACACCCTTGAGAACCAGGTTTCCAACATCAACGAAGAACTAAAAAACACATAAAGACAACACCAGAAATCATTTAATAATAACCTGACAGACGGTAATTATCCACTTCCATGGAAATTCATACCTTTCACTTTCCTTATGAATGATATCAATCACAGTTTGTTTTGTGTCCTGCAGATTCTGTCATTTAATCTGTGAAATAATTTTTTGCAAATCTGCATGAAATGAAACTAAAACATGAGCGTTATGGACTGCCGAAGGAATAATGGTGGTGCAAACAATGCGAATGAATGTGAAAAGCTGAAACTCTCAGTGGTATTCTTCACAGTCATAGAAGCTGGAGCTGTTTGTGCTGCTGCAGGTTTCTTTAGCGCCAGAGGCTCCAACGTATTTCCAAAATCCATCAAAAGCAAGTTGTTGCTTCTGACAAAAGTAGTCAGGCATTTTAACAAAAGAGTAATAGATTCAGACAGAAAAATCAATAATTTGTTGTTTTTAGGATATTAGAAGGTATGATCAGAAGGGATTTTACAACTGTTTTATTCATTGTATGAACATTTTAACAAAAATTAGAGGCTTTATTAATGAATTATTACATGAAAGCTAAATGGATTCAAACATTGTTATAAAACAATATGTTATGTGGTCAGATTTTCTTTGCAAATACAACAATTTTAAAGGTAATTTAAAGGTTTCTCCTGCTCTCTGTGCTCAAACAAAACAACTATGAACAGAGCTAATTTGAGTAAAAGAATAATAAAGTGAGTATAATTAATTTTTTGCACAAATGTTTGAGCTTTTTATCAAGTAATTTAGTTTTAATTATCAGCATAGTTCATCACAGTCTGTTTCCAATATGCTTGTGAAAAAATGAACAATTTAGACTTTTTTGAAGCGAAAATATGCTAAATCTGTCTTTTGCTGTATACCTCTGCAGTGTTCCTGTGAGATGCTTTAAGTGTTGTACAGGAACTTCTCTCAGTAATGATGAGGTCAGCGTAGCGTCGTTGTCGATGACCTTAAAAACACTCTCCTGGGTAATCAGCATCAGCCTCATCGAGGGGATAAACTACCGATGCACAAAATGTCGGGACTCAAATGCCATCCACCAAATGGTCTGTTTACCACCGCTAAGACTCCTCAAATCAAGTCCCCTGACACGGACGGGCAACACTCGGCTGTTTTTCTCTTTACCTCAGCACCAAAGCTCATTAGTCGTGTATGCACACAAAAGACAAAAACAAAGCCTGGGAACACACACACACCAGATCTCCTGCGAGTCATCACTGATTGAGTTAACGCCGCAATTAACGGCCTAGTTTACAGTGTTTCGATCCAAAATGGAGGATTGAGGGAGGAACAAGTGCTGAGTTAGTCTGTGGGAAGAGGCCAACGCTGCAACGCTCCTCTATCACTATTAAACCACTGGGAGCCATCCGCCGTTTCCTCCATGAGCTCCGGCCATTCGGGCATCAGAAAAAATGATGAACAATACTTTTCTCACTTTTACGGAGTTAAACATAAAAACTTTCCTCTGCAGTCCTCTGTCTCTGCCTGCTTTGTTTGAACAGCTCTTCCATATTCCTGTTAAGTTTTTATATACGCATACTAGTTTTTCTCATTAAAATAGATTTGCAATTCATTTCTTGTCTTCATCAATAACTGCATTTTGAATTGCTGCACTGTTCATCTGCTGACCTCACTTACTCCAGGAGCATTTTGTTCTGCTAAAGTAATTGCAAGTCCAATTCAAGGACACCTTATCAGATATGTCTTTTTGAACCAATCACTTTAACAGCAGTTTATTGATTTAAACCAATCACATGGCAGCCTTTATGTCCATCGACTGACCTTACTGTAGACACAGCAAGTTTTCTGGCAAAGGTTTTTTTTTTAATGTAAACAAAACATGAGCCTGAGGCCAGAGCTAAAAAATGGGAAGATGATTCTAATGAATTAATGAATTAATCATCAGTTTTACATCTACACCGTAATGAGATTTGAGATTAAACGCCCCAAACTGCTCGGAGACATTCTCCTCTGTGCTGCTGAGAAATGCTGAAATGCCAAAGCTTTCAAAATGAATAAATCATTTCTGTAATTAATACATTTGTATTGATAGCAGCTGGTCATGACATTTTCCCTGCATGCCAGCCAAGATAAACGGAAACAACTTCATAAATGAAACACTAAACACACAGTCAGTGCTGCTGGGGTTTGACCCTGCAAAAAAAAAGTACAATTTTATTGATCTACAGCAATTGATGTCTTTGATTTTGCCTCCTCTGATCAGGAAGGGGGTTCTTGTCTAATTCTTTACACAACTGTAATTGAAAAATGTTTTGAATAAATAAAAGGTTTGCTTCTGATTGCCTTATAAAAACTGTCTCTAAGAACCCAAAGAGAAAAAAAAATACATTTCAATATGAAATGTTTCTGTCTAACCTGGCATAATTTTAATTTTTACTTTAACACCTTGAACTTGAGTTTTATTCAGTGGTGTTTTGTCTAAAATAAAATATAAAAAGCAAGCTCACGTTAAAGAAAATATATTTTTGCCGTCAGTTTAAACATTAATGTTAATGTATGATTTTTAGAAACAAGTGTTCTGATCCTTGGTCCATTAAAACCTTTAAAGAAAATAATAAAAGAGAAGTACTTCACTAATTGATATTGACGTCTATGTATTAACAAGTACTTTAGTTCTTCAATAAATAAATTAAAAATGTGTGAAATATAGTAAACAGAGCCTTATTCAGAATCATTAAATAATGGTTTTCTTAAACAGGCCACAGTGAAAGACAGAAAACAATAAAGAAGCAAGAAGCAGAAAGACATAATATCTGTCTTTCATAAATGCCTTTGGTGATTCATATCAAATAATATTAAATTTGAAACTCACCCTTCAGTTTCTAATCACAGGCAGCCGTTCGAAACATAACAGGTTTGGACACCAGCAGACGCTCATCTGTTAGGAGTCATGCTTAAAAAGACTTTTGCCTCAAGCAAACAGTTTTTGGTTTCTATAAGCTGCTGGCAGATTTGTTTTGAGCAGCGAGGGAAACTGAATATGATTGGGATAATGATGCCATTTCAGTATCTCCGACATTTGATTGCATCACTTGCAAAGCATTATGGGTTATTGCTGTCTTCCTTGAAGGAAATATGAACAGGCATTCATTTTATTGATTAATCTGTGGAGCTTAACCTGCTCTTTACTTCCCAGACGTCTGCAAAGGAAGTTCAAACATCAAACTGCAGATGACACATTACAATATGTGGCTCTCCTTCAACTCGACTTTTTCCATAAAGATTTATATATTCGAGGCCATGCATAGGGCTTCTTACATCTACCCTTATTCCAGAGGGACATTTTAAAGTACCTTCTTGGTAGCATTGCCTTCTTGCTAGTCCAACCACAAAAACAGAGGGTGGATGACAGTTTTCAAAGGTCATCTTTGCACCAAACAAAGGAGAAGTGCAAGCACCAGTAGGAAAAATAGTAAAATGATCTTCTCACCTCTCTTTAAAATGTCAAGAATAAACTCTAATCAGATCAAATTGGCTTTCACATGTTAATAAGCTTAACAGCTGGACACATAGTAATTTATTGGTCCTGCTGGGTTTTCTTGATCTGAGTTGTGAGGAAAAACTGGAGAAAAAGTTTCAGTTTCATTGACACTTCTTACATTTTTAATGTTTAATAAGCTCAGGTTTAACCTTAGCAAGTCGAAGGAGCCAAAGTTTCACCTGTGTTTTGTGCTGCAGTGAGTGCAATAATCTTGCCTGAGCATCTACATGTGTTTCCTGTGAGCATGTTTGTGGGATTCCGCCACAATCTCCAGGTGATTATTGCAACTGGGATGTAGAGTGGCTGAAATATTAGCAATATGATGAAAAAACTTTCACGGCAGAGGTTTCAATTACAAAAATGATTTGGAACAAACAAAAACAGTCCAGCAGTGAAAAGGAAATCCCTCCTCCACAACCACAGTGGAAAAAAAAGGAAAAATCCTTCAGAGGTATTACAAGCTGGTCCACAATCACGGACAGTCCTGATTAGTGATCTAACCCGCTGAGCTCTCGGTGTGATTATAACCTGCGACGTGCAGAGATAAAAAGCGTCCGTCTCTTTCAAACCGCGGCTCTAATTGTACCTCACTATTAAAGGTTTGATCCATCTCATCTGCTCTCTGCTGTCTCACACCTGTCTTACTCCATCAGCTCCTTAACCATTTCCCTACCTGATTTTATTTGGAAGCGCCGCGTTTTCAGATCATAAAAGCCACGACTCATTCTCCTTCCTCGCCTCTTGCACCGACCTAATGAACTGAACCAAAGCTGTGAAGTGACTGTGGGGTGGTGTTATTGTTTGTATTGAAAAAATAAGCTCAGTTTGCTTTAAAATAGACAGGATGGGACTGATGAAATATTTCAAGAATAAAAAAAAATGTTAACATTATAGCTGTGATTAATTATCTCCAGAGTGAATACAGAGTGAGCATGCAACTTCTTTTTAATTTCTCACATCTATAGAAAAATCTTTGAAAAGCTTTATTGAGGACACAGATTCCACACATTTTCTGTTTACTGTTAATCATCAACAAAACTTTTGAAATGGTGCTTAAAATTTAAAACATTTTAATGCTAAAATTTACTCATTTTTAAGATTCTTCTAATCCACCAACCCAAAGTGAAAGTGTTTTTCTATTCAGGGTCAGCAGTGCAAAAGCTTTGTGGCAATTAATGCTGAGTGAATCTTGTTCTTTGGTCATAGAGGAAGACATTTAGCACTCGTGATTAATTTTTTTTAAGTTGCTCATAGTAAACTAAAAGTTCAGGGTCCAAGGAGCTGATTTTAGATAGAAAGCCAAACTGGCAGGGAGAGAAAGCAGAAAGTAAGACAGGAAAAAGAAGCTGTGACAGGTAATAGACAGTCCCATCAAGATGAATTGTTCACTGTGCACATCCTCAACAATGGTGCCAAGAAACTCATGCTGACCCACCTGGCAATGTCCGCAAGCAAAGTGCTTATTTTGCCAGTCTCACACTGTGTAACTGCTGCAAAAGCACAAGCCCCAAAATCAAGAAAAACACACACTGCAACAGAGTACTCGTGAACATGAAAAAAAAAATTTCGCTGCAAGTTTGGTATCAGAGACAGAGTGCAAATAAAAGTTAAAACAAAACATGAGCAAATATATGTAAAGTGCAATGCAAAGGCAAACACACAGAGAGGCTTGTGATACAAGACAACAGTGCCACTTATGTTATCTTTATTAAGTTTGCAAGCTTTGAAGTTCAGTGTGTGAGAGGCTCGGCTGCTCTCTCAGGAAGTCAACCACAGTAGGGAGTTCATTTTCAAAAACCTCAGTCTTTAAGCCCCTATTCAGGGCTGGCACACATATTACCAGTGAGTACAAAAAAAAAGAAAAGAGAACAAAGACACAGAGAAGGAAAAGGGGAGAAGTGGAAAAGAAGAAAGCAAGATGAAGAAAAATACTTCTGGGTCAGATAGACGGAACCATATTCAGACAAATTCTGCCTAATGGAAGTAGAATAATCAGGTCTTTTATCTCCAAGTCATAGCAAATGCAGGGTTTCATGTACAAAGCTCCCCTGCAGACTATCAAATACACACAAACACAAAATGATGGATTTTTAAGAAACCTCAAAGAAATATGATCCCTCCCCCAGCTCACTGAAGTCAGTGTTAGAAATTTAGCATTATGATTGTCATTGTTACAATCATTATAGCCATGCACATTAGCATATGTAATATCTGCAGTCTGTAAATCATTATACTGTCAAATCATAACAACATCTTAGTGGCTGCTTGAGACCAGGAGGAGATGAATCTTTTCATATTGAAACTTGGCCACCGCTAGACATGGCATAACAAGAACAGGGGGGCTGTCAGGGTTTCTCAATCCCACAAGAGAATCTGACCCCTTGATGTCTTATTGTATATCTCAAACACTCAAATAAGATAGATCCTTGGTATGCTGTTTATTGGACGCCGCTACGATAAGACTTGGGGGCTTGTCCGGGATTTGAGCTTAGGGTTTCTCAAACATACCTCTGGATGTCTTACTGTGTATCTCATCAAGACTCAAATGAGACAAATTCTTTTAAAACTGCTTTTTGGCTAAATCAGACATAAGAAGAAGTGCAGCTTGTCCAGGATTGCAAACCAAAGGTTCTTAAAACCCAAAACAAAAATGTACCCATAAACCGAGAGATTTTTTTATTTAAAAAAAATGGATAAACATTTGTGTGATACGCCAAATACGCTAATAAATACTCAAAGCCGCAAGTGCAGAAACCCCGCCTAACAGACCTCCTTAAAGAATGCAGCCATTTTCTTAAAACAATCCATTACCTTTTAAAATATCCCCCCTTATCTTTGAGCAAACAACCCTCCAGCTTACACAGCAGAGTGGTCATGAAGTAATTATTTACATGTTCCACCAGAGAGCACTGATAAGAACCTGTATAGGAGAGAAGAGCTGCTACGGGGGTGGGGGTGAGGAGAGTCTGCTCAGGTAGAATGTCAATCTGTGGCCCATTAGCAGGTGATGCCAGGCAGGCGTGCTCAAAGCAGCTCCCAAGATACAGCAGACCTCTCTCCTCTGAATAATTGACTGGCTGCTGCACATGTCTTCTCACTCTCCTCTGTGGCTTTCTTTCTCTCTATCCTTTCACCTCCACGGCATCTCTCCTTTGATTGTTACTTTTTAAGGTTTACTTACAATGTCTCTAAGTTTTGTGTTTTCTTCACCTGCCTGGAATCTGTTTAAATCTCCTCAGGCTGAGTATGGTGAAAGTCGCTGGTACATATTCTATAAGTGGTTATGCAACTGAGGGCAGAAAGGAAAAGAGCATCCCGCAGCTGCTGGATGTGAATGTGAAGGAGGTAAAGAATCCAGCAGCGTGTTTGTTTCTTC
Source organism: Kryptolebias marmoratus (assembly GCF_001649575.2). Taxonomy (NCBI): domain Eukaryota; kingdom Metazoa; phylum Chordata; class Actinopteri; order Cyprinodontiformes; family Rivulidae; genus Kryptolebias; species Kryptolebias marmoratus. The sequence goes on from NC_051434.1 coordinate 7,342,347, forward strand.
CAGGAGAATTTCTGACACCACTGCTGCAGCAGCAGGAAGACAGCAACAGGGAGGGAGACTGGGAGTGCTGGGTGTAGTGAGGCTGAAATGTTGAGGTTTTTTTCTGCATTCTTTGAAGGAAAGCAAATCATCCACTGCCTTGCATGCTAAGCTTTTAAGACAAAAAATGCACACAATGTCTAGCACTCGGATTATATATTTGGGGTAATGCTCAGCTACTAACACACCAAAAAGCTAAATGGTTGAAAATATACATTACGAGAGTTTCATTAAAATCTGTGCAGTGGTTCAGTGGTATTTTCCAAACAGTCAAACGGGGTTCAGACCAACAGATAAGGCCAAGGTTTTAAACAAATATATTACACATTTTTTTATTGCTCAAAGTATGTGATGGGTAGGACTCTCAGCTACTACCACACCAAAATTTATATCAATATCTGTAAAACTGATTGAGTTATAGCTATTCTTGTGTTTGCAAAGCTCAGTTAGCCGTAGCAACCATCTTGAATCGGATTATAGATGTACATCCAGTGATTACTTTCTAATTGTGTTACAATACGTCCAACGGTTGATGAGATATTTTGCTAACAGACAGACGTATGACCACACACAGACACAAGCAACTACACTGTTGCCTGCCTTTTACGGCACTGGGTGATAACAACCAAAATTAATACACTGAAAGAGTCAGTACTAAAATTCCATTATGTTTTTTTTTGTTTGTGTCCTTATGAAGATGTTTAACAAAATTATAATATTTAGGATCGTACTTCAACAACAAGTCAGTGTTTGACAAGACGTATTCACAATAATCAGTGCAATTTTGACATAGAAAATTATATCTTGCATGCATGGAGACAGCTTGCATAATGAGCAGGCTCCGAGGGAGACACAAAGAAGAAATTCACCTGCTCTCTCAATAGCCACAATAACCTCCTTTTTGAAAATCCCACCTCCCCCCTCTTTGGAGCAACTTTGTGATGAGACACAATACATTATCTTGACAAATCAAATAAAATTCAAATGCCTGTGTGCCTTCATTTCACGTGAAGCACAGCATCTGGCAATGGCCATTAATGAATGCCGCCTCATGCCATCTCCTAATGGGATTGCCTTGTCTTGGAGTTCACTGCTGTGACTCCTGCTCAGCAGAGGCAGAAAGATTACTGGAAAGATTAAAAGACAGAACAAACCAGAGTCTGAGGATGATGGGCAGCTAGCCTCCCAGATCACACATTAGATAATTGGTGCAAAAGAAAGGGGGAAAAAAAAGTCCCCCATCTTCCTTTTTTTTTTTTCTGCTGGGTTTAGAAGTGCTGGGCAGCCGATCCCAGCCTGGCGTGCTGTCACACCTCCACAGAGAAAACTGTTTGAAGAAGCTGGAGCAAAGCCTGCGAGCTGTAAGTTATGATGCCTGAGCAAAAATGTTGCCTTTGTGCGACTAGTGATGAGTGCAATGCCAAATGACTCACTTGGCCATTCTTCACGCAGCTGGTTAGATTTGGTGGAATATTTTACAGCCGTACACACAATTTCACACAAAGACGAGCACATACACACTCCCTCTCTCACTCCAAAACAAACACTCTTTCACTCCAGTACACATGCAAGCTTTATCTCCCTGTCTGACTACGCCAGTGCATCTTTTTCTCCTGTATTTTCCCCCCCGTTAGCTTGCTCTACACTATCTTCCTATCTGCAGCGTGTTGTTATCTCTGCCTCCATCTCTTCCCAGCAATGGGCTTGTGCCCTTTCATAATTCATGGAGTTGTTCTTATGGCTCAGGCAGCCATGTCGGATGTGAATCTTTTCGCCTCAAAGGCTCACTCAACCTGCACTACCTCAGCCAGGGAGGTTACCGCTCGAGCTGCTGCGCTCCAAAAACGAACTCAACCTGCTCGATGATACACCGAGGGAAGATCGTCCGCTTTTTTGTTCACAGCTTCGCACACCTTTCAGCTTGAAAGTGATTTTGCTTTTATGTGGCAAATAATAGGCCAGCAGAAACAGCAGGATTGTATTGTCACAACATGAAAGTATTTATTCTTATTATACAGGTTTAAAACTTTTTGTTCTGATTCTGAGCCAGTGGTAGGAAAGCTGGATCATTTTATGATTGTACAAGCATTTTCTATTTAGGACACCTAAAGGTATCATTACAAGCCTTTCATATCCTGTGAAAATTATAGCAAATGTACTTGCAAATAATAGTTTCCTTCTTTTATTGCTGTGGCTCTCATGGGAACACAACTTCAATATATTTTTTATATCTTATTTTCCCTAAGATAATTTAATAAAAAAAAAAAATCAAAAAAGTTGCTCACTGCAAGCATATTTTGTAATTTTACAGTAATCAGTTGCAGTTTAATGTAACTAACCGCTCTATTTCTATTTCTTTAAATTACCACTTTTTTAATTACAATTATATAATTATGCAAAAAAAATCCCACTTGTAGGTTTTTTAGCTTTACACATGTATCAAGATGACTAAAACAATTAAAGACCTGGGAGATTAATCTGCTTGTATGTTTTTATTAAGTATATTAATGAAAATATATTTCATTAATATAGTTAATGAACTATAATTTAGAATGTAGTTATAATTATTAATGAAAATATATTGTTTTGCATCAGAATGTTCCTTCCCAACATCAAGAATGATTCAAGCTTACAAATATGGAACAATAAACTTTAAAAACTATATATCTTGGAGTACATATAGGCACACATCAGGCACGTCCAGACATAACAAACAAAAATGAGATTTGTTTGTAATGTTACAAACATATGGAAGTGAACAAAGTGGCAAAGGTTAGTTTTAATTTGATGACTAAAAGCAATTCTTTACAAATGCTTTAATAATGGGTTGGTTATTATTGTTCTTTGCCTAAAAAGTTTGACATTCTCCAATCATATTTAGCTGATTGATTATCTGATCAATTTCATTTACAGACAGTAAATATGTTATTTCAAACATTACTGTTTACTTTTATAAGAACATTTTTGACTCCAGAACTCATTTTACTTTTACCCTAGTAAGTTTAATCAGTACATCTCTTCATGAGAAGGTATCGTTTTACTTGTACTGTATGTAATATATCTGAGGTAGAGGTTGTGTGTACTGCCCATCCATAAAGGTTAAACCTCAGGAAAAGTAAAGCAGGGAGATAAATCTTCACTACAAGTCAGAATGTCCAGAATAAAATCAATGTCTTAACAGGATGGTGAGGTTTTTGATTCGGACTTTCAGCCTTTAGATGATGGGGCGATGGGGTGGGGGAAGTGGGGGGGCTTCTTATCATGGCAACCGTACTGAAAAATTACTTTGAGATCATAAATTCACCAAAATGCCATGAGAAGATTCAGATCATAAATCCAGATTTCACTTCAGAAGAAAAGAGAAATCCTAAAATGAGCAAGCAAAATCCAAAACGTTCAGGAGAACTGAGGAGTGCAAAGCCAGCTATCACATTACAATGTTACGCTTTATTTTAAATGTAAAAAATATTGTTTTATTGGTTTAACAAGAGTTTTAGATGTGACAAGATCCATTTTATTCATTAAGTCCTTAAAGTCAGCAACTTATTTGTAAATTCCCCTCTCCCTGTTAAGGGTTTATGATAAAAATGTGATTTTAGGTAATAAAATCCCATCAAAAATTTAGTGTTTTTATAATAAAAACAGCAAATGTAATTAAAAAGTTAATTAAACTGAGATCATTTGGATTTCAATAAACTTGTGCCAAATGTGACTGAAAAATAAAGTATTATGGTGTCGGCTAAACAAGGAGCCAAATTCATTTAAAAAAGGGAAATTTAGAAAGGCTGAATCTTTCAGAAGTAAAAATGTGTAGAGATTCACCAAACTACAAAAAAAACTGCATCTAAAAATAGTGGAACAAATTCAGAGTAATGTTCCTCAAGGGAAAAATTAATGTTCCTTCATCTACATTTTATAATATCATCAAAAGATTTTAAGAATCTGGAGAAATCTCTGTGCACAAAGGACAGGTCCATATTGGAGGTCCACTATCAGAACTGCATTAAAACCAGGTCTGTAAGCAGCACACAGTTCAAAAGCCTGCCTCTCTGATGGTATGGGGGTGCATTGGTACTTAGATGGGCAACTTACCCATATGAAAAGGCACCATTAATGCAAAAAAGTATATACAGGTTTTAGAACTATGTGTGCTTTCATCCAGACATCTTTTTCAGGGAAGGCCTTGCATATTTCATCAAGACGATGCTAAACCACAAACTGCATCCATTACAGCAGCACGACTTCATAAAAAAAGAGTCCAGGTGCTGAACCAGCCTGCCTGCAGTCCACACCTCTCACCAATTATAAAACATTTGACGCATCATGAAACAAAACAAATCCAGCATAGAAGAGTCAGGACTGATGAACAGCTAGAATCTTAGATCAGACAAGAATGGGACAATGTTCCCTCCAAAACCTCCAGCAGCTGCTCGCCTCAGCTCCTACATGTTTAAAGACTGTTGGTAAAAGGAAAAGGGATGTTTCACAGAGGTAAACATGGCACTGTCCCAACTTTTTTGCTGCCATAAAATTCAAAAATACTTTTTTTTCTGTATTTTTTCAAAAAACACTACAATTTCTTAGTTTAAACATTTGATGAGTGTACTGTACTCTATTGTAAATAAAAAATGGGTTTATGATATTTGCAAATCATAGCATTATGTTTTTATTTGACACAACGTTTAAATCGTTTTGCAAACGGGGTTGTAATATACACGGGCGCCATCAGGCACAAATGACTATAAAATACTACATGTCTGCACAGAGAGTAAAAAGCACATGTTTGGTTGTGTACAGTCCCATTAACCACAGACACCTCTGTGCTAAGCAGCCACAGCTGGGCCTTTCTTCTCCAACACCCTGCTCAGATGAGTGACAGCTTTATGAACACGTGTTGGGCACAAAAACAGCCGTACACAGAAGAACCCATGCCTTAAATACACTCTTAGAACCACGCACAGCTTCACATCATCAGAATGAACAGGAGACTCGTTACCCACTTTAATCAGTGTTAATCACTACAGACTCCCCTCACTGTCAAGACGGTGACAGTGTCTGTTTGAGGAGGAAATGGAGAGAGGAAGAAACCGAGCAAAACAGGCTGAAGGGAGAAAAACAGAGACAGACCGGGTGGAGCAGGGCGGGGAGCGTCAAAAAATATGAAATGGCATCCAAAAATACATCCTGCCCACGGAGCGGTGAACCCACTGCAGTTCTGATACACTTTATCTCATTTTTCAAGGTCTCTTTTCTTTGGTGCACATGGTGGAGCCTTGGTGGGAAACGTAGTCCGGGCCATTTCTGCTTTGACAGGGTTTAATATCAGCCGGAGAGGGGAAGGAGAGCGGATAGGATGGTTATAGAGCGGACAGGGAATGTGCAAGAGTTAGCTGTGCAAAAAGATACAGAATAAGGCAAAACAGAGATGAAGCAATATAAAGGATGAGATAAGAGTTGTGTTGAACGGGGTTAGCGTGCCCAGGCGTGGAGATAGTCGAGAGGTGAAACGCTTTAAGCGAGGCGGAAGAAAGGGATGAAGAGACGGAGGCCAGCAAAGGAGAGAAAATTGAAAGATGAGAAGGCAGATTATTAGGGAGAGATTTGTAATGCATAAAAGACTGGTGAGAAAAAGGAATGGTTTCATTGAATGAACAGTGAATGTGAGAAAAAAAACACCTTTCTTTGAAGCAGGGTAAAGGGAGATTGACAGAAAAGGCAGAAAGTAACTCACAGATTGTGTTTATTGATGTAAAATACAAATATAGGAGCCATAAAATGAACTTGTTGATCTCGACAGTTTAAATTGAGAGTCGAGAAGTTTTAAAGTGGGGTTCTGTGGAAAGGTTATGAAGAATAAATAGCTTATCTGTTGTATACAGCTCTTTGAATTACCTCAGATAAATGTAGTCTAATTATCGCCCACTGGCAAAGGTTAACTTCTGATTAATTTCTGGAGCCAACCCCATTCAAGATGACCGCCACAACTAAGAGACCTTGGCAAACACAAACGTGGCTTTAACTCAGTCAGTCTTTGGAAATATTAAACTAAGTTTTATTGTGTGCATGTTAGTGGCTGAGAGACACTCCCAACACATACTCTGAGCACTCACTGATAGCACATCTGTTTTTAAAAGTTCGCCACTAACTAATGAAGTTAATTATGCTTGCTTGTTAGCAAAAGATCCCATGAACCACAGGGTGGATTTTAATGAACCTCTTAGAAAGTAATCATAGGATGCCTGTCTACAACTGATAACATTTAGGAATTAACCCAATTTAAGATGGCTGCTTCAGCCAAACACTAACATGTCTGTAATCTAGTCAATGTTGCAGACATTTAGTTAAAATATGCTGAGGTAGTGACTGTCCTCCCCAACACAAACACTAGTGTCTACAGCAGTGGTCTCCAATCCTGGTCCTCGAGGGCCACTATTCTGCAGGTTTTACTTGTTTCTCTGCTCCAGCACACCTGATTTAAATCAATGGGTGATTAACAGGCTTCTGCAGAACATGAAGAGGTGATTTAACCTCTGAATCAGGTGTGTTGGAGCAGGGAAACAAGGAAAACATGCAGGATAGTGGCCCTCGAGGACCAGGGTTGGACACCCCTGATCTACACATTGCGCAACATCTTTGCTTAAAACTTTTGCTTTAAGTGTTGGAATCAACCCTGCCTGTTTGTTAGCAAAATGTCTCATAAACCAATGAACACATTTTAGTACATCAGTTGTACATCTAAAACTCATAAACATTAAGAGTCAACCCAATTCAAAATGGGAGCCACAGCTAATCGACATTAGCCAACACAAAACTGGCAATAGCTCAGTCAGTTTTACAGATATTTAGCCAAATTTGGTGTGGTAGAAGAAGCTGAGAGTCATCCTCAAGAGATTCTTTGAGTGCATCTCACAAGATCACTGCATGAACTGAAATTAATTTTTTGTTTTAAGACAAAAGCGATGCAGTTTGATATTAACCTTTCTTGAACTAGCTGTAACCTCGTCAAACCTGTAAAAATTACACAGTTTCAAGGTTTTGAAGTCTGTCCAAAAGCTATGTACAACAAGTAAAATATAATTTGTCCATAACCTTTTTATAGAACCCCACTTCAAAAGATCTGAACTATCCCTTTAAATAAAAGTTTAGACCAAGGTTTGGCTGCTTCAGAGGCAGCCAGCAGCAGCACAGCCTGAATAGAAATGTTTGCGAGTGGCGATTAGAATTTCAGATAAGGAGCTGGGCTTCTTTGCCACAATTTCAGGGCCTAATGCAGCCATCCTGTGTGAGGCGCTCTGAATGTGACCTTATAGAATACTCTAACAACCTAACGTACCGAGCTCTGTGTGTGTGTGTGGGTGTGCACTGAGACGAGACAAGGCATGACGAAGCAAGGTGATCTGACCAGATTTAACAAGCGCAAATCAAATTGCAAACCCATGCTGCTCGGATGGGCCGAGCAAACACGGGGTTAAATGTCAAGCCCACACCTGGATCACACTAACATACTCCGGTGCATGTGAGGCACAGACACACAACGCACACCGCTCATCGTGGTGAAGTTTGTCCGTCTGTTTGCAGCTGATTGTTAGGAGATCAGAAAGGAGGCAGGGAGAGGTGAGCTGTGTCAGAGCAGCAATGACAGGAGGAACCAGACGGAGGGGCAGAGATCAGGAAGAGCAGGAACCGAAGATGAGATGAAGAAACAGAAACAGATAAACAGACGGAGGTAAAGATTAAGAAGAAAGAGGGGAGGAAAAAAAAAGAAAAATGGAGGTTAACTCCCTTGTTGCATCCTTGTCAGTCTTTATGATCATCTTTTGCTCGTCTCCACTCTATCAGCAACTCAGTAACCTTCAGCTCAGGACCTGAGCAGAGATGATGAATTGAGACGGAGAGCAGAGAAAGGACGAAGATTAGCTAACACACACAGATGATGAAAAATGACAAACAGAGAGAGGAGAGGGCTGGGAGGAAGAGGAGACACCAGAGGAAGAGGAGGTAAAAATGGGCGAAGGGAAAGGTGACATTGGGGGAGGAGTGCAGAGGAGAGAAAAGCCGCCGGCTTTTAGCTGGAGGACGGCCACAGGATGACATTAGAGGAGCGCACTTTGGCTGCTCCTGCTGGGAAGTTCTGCACACGTGCGCATACAAACACACAGCGAGACCGGCGAGTAAACAGACACATGCACACTGGTAAAAAAAAAAAAAAATTAGAAATAAGCACCTGCTGCTGAATACTTATGCCTCATAATCTGTGGGGAGCCTCGTCTCCACCTCTAGTCTAGTTTGTGTACTGGCCTGATAACCTTCATGGCAACCGGGCTAAACACACACGCAGGGTGACAGCTCCGCCAACCTGGAAAAACAATGATAACTTTGTTGGGGAAGGCTTCCAGGCTGCTGCCGGTTTGTCACGACACTGATAAAATTATTAGCACCGAATCTGGAACCTTTAACATGTTGTAATCTCAGCAAGCTGAAACTCATTGCATGAAATCAGTTGTATTTGCATTTCTCCAACAGGGCAGCTGAGTTAGACACTTCTACAAAACCAACTTGCTTGTGTTTTATAGCAGAACTGGCCTTTGGCTATAATTCTATCAGACATTCAGTGTTTTAAAGTAAAATCATGAATATTTTCTATTTTAAAAACCCTTAGAAGTGAACAAAAAAATCCTACTGGGAGTTTAAGGTCATTTTTCTTATTCTTTATTTAGTTATATATTATAAAGCGATAATGTCTAGGAGAGTTTTGAGTAAGTGGACTCCTGCTGACTAAATTCATTTCATTAGTCAGCAGCAGGAGGAGAAAGTGACTAATTGCAATAAGTACCTTTGCCGGAACAAAATCTTTTTTAATTTATTTATTTTTTTTACATATTTCATCTAGGTTTTTACAGTTTAAAAAGCAGTTTAGTCTGCTCCTAAAAAGTGTTTCAATGTCTAAATTGAGTAAGAAAAGATAAGAAAATTGTGCCAAGTGTGTGTGTCTGTTAGTAAAGTATCTCATGAGCTATCGGACAGGTTTTAATGAAACACCCGGAGAGTAATCACTGGATGTCCATCTACAACTGATTAACTTTTAGAGTCAATTAAATTTAAGATGGCTGCTGCAGCTAAGGGACCTTAGCAAACACAACAATGGCTGTAACTTTGCCAGTTTAACAGATACTGAACAAAATTGATGTGTTAGCAGCTAAGAGCACCAACAAATCTTACAAAATCTCACAATATTGCAAAAGGCCACAAATAACGTTACTTTAAGATTTGACGAAAACTGCTACAACCTATTTCCTTCTCAGCATCAAATTATCCTCGTCTGATACTCTGGTATGACGGTCAGTGGGTGATATACATCCTTTTATAGGATGCTAGAACTTTATTTTTTTATTGGAATACACGTGAAATTACTGTGACAATAGAAGTAAACTAACTAAACTAGAACTAAAAAAACTTCAAACAAACACACAAAAACAGTGTTACCTTCATTTTATATTAAAGAGCATTTCACATGTCAGCCTCTCTGTTTCTGCATCAAAAGTTAACATGTTCTTATAAACATTACAACTCTGACTGGTTTTGTTTTCCTAAATAATATGCACAAACCTGGGTACGAACCCACATCAGAAGATGCTTACAAACATAAAAAAAACACAAAAACATTTGAAAAAAGCACAAATTGCCCACAGTGAAAATGTGACTCCTTATTGAAAAATAATTTTATGTATCCCGCGGTGCCTTATTCACATTTTAAGATATTGTTGATGCATTTTCCAACAAGACAAAGCAAATCTACTTTCTGCTCTCATTACAGAAGCACAGCTGCAGAAGAACAAGAGAGTTTGTGGGAAATATGGAGGCAAAATAAATGCAGTGATGATCCTATAGTGTCCCATATATCAAGAATAAATAGTTGCATTTGTTTTTCTCCTCTTTCTGACAGGTAAAACCAGAAGAAGTATTTCTCACCACAGCTTGCTGCAGTTCTCTCCAATAACGTCCTTACAACAGGCTGAAAATTCAGGTTTTGTTTTGGTTTGTTTTTTATTTTAAAATACACAAATATTCAGAGCCACATTGTATTTATTTTTTCATGCTGGAGTTGGCACTCCTGTACTATAAAATGCAACTCTTTGTTAACATTTTATTGCATGTTAAATTGTAAATGTTAAAGTTGACTGTTAAAAAAAAGAACTAAAATAAAATTGCGGATCATGATTTTTGGATGAAAAATAGTCCATAGATTAATCGAAACTAAAATAATTGATAAGGGCCCTTCAAATAAAACAAACTATCATATTCAAATTGTTCTGATTTAGTTATTGTTCCAGCTTGGAAATGACCTAATTTGGTTCCCTGCTTGAAAGAGAATCCTCCATAGTTTTATAAAAAAACTAAAGCAATTATTTTAATCAAATTTGAAAACTCATCCAGATAGAGAAGAACATAATCATGACAGTAACCTTTGTATGAATAAAAGAAGAACAAGTAAGAGTGAAAAGATTATATTAAAAAAAAAAAAAAAGGTTGGAAGAGAAGCAACATTAATGAAAGGAAGGGTGACTCATTCGGTGATGAAAAGAGCACTACACTTATTTTTCCAGTCACCCCTCTTTTCGCACAAGCCACCTCAAAGCCACAGCAACAGCTCGGTGCCCTTTCCCTCTCCCTCAGAGCGAGGCATAAACGAGAGGAGTGACAGACAAGGAGAGCCGATGGGCCCCCTCCCCAGAGAAGGGAGGCGTACTCATCCGTACTGATCTTAAAACAACAACCACCCGCCTTTATGCTCTCACACTTTTTCCCCTCCTCCCTTTCCCTCAGCCCCTCTCCGAGTCCTCTCGGCACTCAGTTTCCTCATTTGTTTTCATTTGCAGCTTTATATTCATCACCATGTTTTGTTTGTCTTTTTGATTGCTGGGGTTGGGCTCCTTGTTTGCTCTTGTTTCTTCTAATACCGCAGAGCTACATCATTTCTCATTCCCTCATCAGTTATTGTTGCTCTTTCAGACATTCATTTTTCACTCGGTCTCCTCCATGTGATCATTTTTCATGGCACTCTTTATGTCTCATTAATATCCATCCAAGGATCCTTGGCCCTGCTCTAGTTTCGAGCACCGTCTTTCTCCTCTTTAGCTTCCCGATTCTTCACTGAAGTTAAGTAGCTTAAAGAAAATATCTGATTCGTGAAGAAGTAACGTGGAGATTTTAAATGGTAGCCCACCTCCCAACTGTTTAAAAGCAATTTTTGACACATCAGCTTTCTCTGAATTTGAGTTTTTAATCCAATATAATGGCTAAAAAGTGAGAATGAGTCATATGAGTCACCAGCTCAGTGGCCTAATGGTAGAGTGTCCGCCCTTGAAACGTGGGTTCAATCCCTGGCCGGGTCATACCAAAGACTGAAAAAATGGGACCCATTGCCACCCTGCTTGACACTCAGCATTAAGGGTTGGAATTGGGGGGTTAGATCACCAAATGATTCCTGAGCGTGGCACCGCTGCTGCTCACCGCTCCCTCAGGGGATGGGTCGAATGTGGAGAACAAATTTTGCACACTCAGGTGTGTGACAATCAGTGGATCTTTAATAATAAGCTGCCTCTGTGTTGTGTTAATAAATATCATCTCATTGCCTGTGTCTTTTGGGGTCAACCCAATTCAAGATGGCTCCCACAACTAGAAGAGAGCTAGCTGTAGTAAGAGCTCTATTTCATGTGGTAGTAGCTCAGATTCACCCCCAACACATCCTCTGAGAGATCACATGAGATCTGCAAACGATGTGCCTTGCTTCAATGTATGCTACTTTGATTCTGAGGATCTTTTATTTTTAATACAGGAAATCAGCCACTGTGGGTGTCCGCTGAGATCTTACATAAAGAAGTTGGGTCAAAGTTCATTTTTCTGTGAGTTATTATTGACTCAAACAATCACTTTTCCCTTTAGACATCTCAAATAATCTCATTTCATTATACTTTTAAAATACCCAGGCCTGTCAAAAAATAATTTAAAAAAAAATGTCAGGACTGTTAAAATCTAATTATTGTATTTTCTTACTCTGATAATACCTTTTGTAATAATAAAAAAAACTCTTTTTCAACACTACTATTAAAAGTGATGTACATTGAAAAAGTTGCAGGTGCTTTTTGACCCTGGGACTTTGTTCAAAGAGCTAAAAAACATTTCAACTCCGAGTCTTTTGCATTTTCACTGATATTTATCCTTCCAAACCTTTTCAGCTTCTGACCCACAAAATAACAACTGAATAATTACTGAATAGTGATCCAGCTGTTTAGATTGGGATCTCGAATTTTCTGGACTTTGCTGACTGTTTCTTCCTCCTGAAAGCTGGCTTTAAACACTGTTCGGTTAGCAGTCAACAACAATTAGCAACGGTTTGTAAAAGTTGCTGTCAAACGTATGGTTGTAAAGAAAATTGTTTCCCCTCCTACAGTGAGTTCAAATGCTGTTATTTTTTAAAGCAGACTTTTTATTGCGGCTTTTGAAATGTACCCATTGAGCTCCTTCAAACTGCACCATCAATATAAAATCTTTTAGCCCTGCAAGATACAATCTGTAGCTTTCAATCTTCCCCTCTATTTCACCATTTTTCTCTTTATCTCCCTCCCACTTCTCACTCATGCCGCCCTGTACCACTTAAGAATCAATTTGGCACAGAGGTGATCTGCCAGTGCCCTTAGTTTTTATTGTTTTCCAGTCCACATTTAAGATGGTACACAGGCAATCTCCGCCACCTTCACTCCCATCATCGCTCCAGCTGAGTGAGAAAGCCTTTCTCCGCTCCATGACGCCGCCGAGATGCCACCGACGCAGTCCAGCGTTTGACAAATGAGCCAACAAATTGACTTCTCACCAGATATTCCACACAACAAAAGGCAAAAAGGAAACAAATCTTGTTTAACTAAATGCTGGATGAAATGGTTCAATAGAGCGCAGAAGCTATTAGAGATGATTCCTCATCTCATCGCTCCTCTGTTTCTCTTAATCTCCCCTCGTCTCTTTGCCCCGCTTCCTCTTGTTCCCATGCTTCCCGCGGCTCGCGCCCCAGACGTACATTGACCCACGAGCTCTGGACCCAGTCGGGGGCCTTGTTCCTATGCTTCGCTCCACTGCACATGACTGACACTCTCCTTATGGGAGAAGGAGGTGCACGCGAGGAGGGAAGGAGTCAGTGAGTGGAAAACAGAACAGAGCAGAGTTCAAGGAGGAGCGCGAATGTGATTCATGATCAATGGTGCTTCTCCGATTACATTCCAATTAAAGGCAAGCCTCAAGCATGGCTGTGGTCCAGCTCACAAGAGCTTTAGACTGGTTCTGCTAACACCATTACAATACCCATTTATGTCGGAACCACCTCCATTCCTTTATATATCAGCCTTGAACACACACACACTTCCTAAGGATTCACATTCTGGAAGCATGTGTGTGTTCACTTGCGTGTCAGCAAAATAAATGTGAGTTTATTACAGGCAGATTAAGGGCAGTTCAAAGGGCTAATGCCTACTATTACATCGATGCTGGTTTAACACCGCCTTACACTCAACAGTCAATAAAAAGCCCGGGGAGATGGAGGAAGAGCACTGGACCAGAACCACCGGGGATAGACAGAGGGCAGAAGGAACGAGAGTGGAAAGAGGAGAGGAATAAAAAAAAAAAAAAAAAAAGAAGCTGTGTTAGAGGGGATTCGAGCATGGCTAACATAAATTAGAGCACAACATTCGAATGGTTCCAGTTAGTGATCAATTAGGTTATTACACTGGTTAGATTAAGGCTGGCAGAATTCAAATCACAGTCGGAATCAGTATATTTGTAATGTGAAGCAACGGTAACATGGATTCTTTTCACCCATACAGAGGAGAGAATGTGTGGAAAAAGACGAGACTTCACTTTTATTATCACCTGCGCTAAAAGCTGAAGGTGGACAAAAATGTGTTTGCCCTTGCCTGTGTGTGTTATTTACCAAAATATCTCATGAACCCATGGACATATTTTAATGACACTTCCAGAAAATAATCATTGGGAGCTAACACAATTCAAGATGGCCGCCACAGCCGACTGACCTTCAAAAACAGGAAATCGACTGTAATTTCACAGATATTGTGCTAAGATTTAGTGTGGTTGTAGCTTAAAATCATTCATAGCAAATACTTTAGGTTCCAGTCATTGTGCAAGACTTGGTTAAAACTGTAGCATTAAATGTTGGAGTCAACCATTTTTGTCTGTTAACAAAATATCTTACAAACCGCTGGATGGAATTTAATGAAACTTTCAGAAAGTTACCATTAGATGAACATCTACAGCTGATTACTTTTAGAGTCAATTCCAATTAAGAGGGCAGCCACTGCTAATCCACATTAGCAAACACAAAAATGTCAACACTTCAGTCAGTTCAACAGACATTTAACTAAAATTTGATGTGGTAGTAGCTGGGAGTCATTCACAACACTTACTCTGACATCTCACAATGTTGCATGACTTTATTTTGAATATTTGACAAAAACTACTCTGATGTTTCCCAGCATTATATGATCTTAGTCTAAAAATCTAGCATGAAAAGTGGTGGGCAATATGCATTTCTAGAATAATGCTAGGTCTTTAATTACAGAAATATTATAGAAGTAGTGTAGTACAAGTAACCAATAAAAATAACTGAATGTTAATGTATTAAGGTGTACTAGGGATAAGAAGTGCAGCTAAAGCTGGTTAATTTTTAGTCCTACTGAACACATAATTTCATTTTTCTTATAGTAATCAAAACAAAATAGACAAAACATGAGCAATAAGAGTTAATATTGTTTTAAAAACAGAAAATAAAATCCTATTTGGTTAATTACAGCAGAACAGATTAATATCCATCTAATCGTAGCACCACTTACTGACCTAATGGTGAAACGAATTGCAAATCAAACAAAAAGTGTAAAGCCTATAATCATTCACAACAAAGACGGGTGTCTCAGTGATCACTCTCTGCTCTCTCCCTCTCAGCGGCAGCGTCGAGGCAGAACGGCACTCTGGACTCAGCTCGTATTTAACAGCAGAGTTAATTACCCCGTGTAACATGCCATAATGAATTATTAATGCATGTGAACAACATGAGTCAGTGTTCTCTGGCCTCGTTGGGGCGTTTGGCTCAACTTGAAGCACTCGGTCATTACTGATGAGAAATGTGAGCGAAGCAGGAGATCAGGAGAAAATTGCGGTGAGTTTCAGCCAACTGTCTGCAGTTTAGGGCCCGTATTGATTTGTGAGGAAGCTCGAAGACCTATGACAACCCCGGTGTAAAATCGGTTCAATAAGTCTCCTCTCCTGCCCCCCACCCCTCCACCAAGTACCTTGGCGTTGTGGGTAAAAGGCTTTGCACCACCCAGTAGTCCAGCTGACAGCGAGCTGGACATATTTCAGTCTGTGGATATAAAACAGGCACGGATCTATACAGAGCCAATCTCAGCTTACTGTAAACACTGAGAGGCTGAGATGAGAGCAAGCCATTTTTTTTCCCTAATCCTACTTTTTGATTAAAATAAATAAACAAAATAAAGCGAAAAATTTCCAAATATTTAAATGGAAATTGTACAAATTTACTGTGCTGCTTCGCTTCTTTTTAACACAAGCATTTTGGACTGAAATCATTCTTACTTTGGGTCTTAATCTGACTCTTTTACTTTTTATGATGAGAATTTTTTCATGGTCTAGACTGTAGGATGGTCATTTCCACAGTTTAAAGGGCCATGCTGGTGTTTTTAAAACCCCATACAAATTTTGGTGATAATTTAAATATAAAATCCTGAGTTTTTGGAAGACATTCTCTGTGATGCTGTTGTGATGGTTCGTTTGCTTGTTCTTAACAACTTTTCCAGTTTGATGATGCCCTTTTCTCAATTTTATTTTCAAAAGAGCATATATTTATAGAAAGAAATTGAAAGTTTATTTCAAATAAAAGTCTCGTTGAAAATATTTATAACTTTTCAACAATTTCCAATTCAGTTTTTTGTTTATCTGTGACATGTAAATCCAGTTTTAAAGTTCATTTCAAGTTTTACAAACACAGCACTGTGCAGAAGTTTAAAACCACTTTCAAGTTCTTTATGTTTTGGTTCTTCAGGTTCAAGTTTATTTCTTCTTTCTGAATTTCCTTCAGAGTTTTTCCTTGGACTTTGGCTGCTTTTTTTCCTGTTCTTGTACCTTACTATGACAGCATGTGTGCAGAAATTTAGAAAAGTAAACAAGTGGAGGATAAAAGAAGAACTGCCAGGCCTATAAATCAATCTCCAGCTGATGAAAAGTATCTGAAAGTCATGTTTTTGAGAAATAGGAAAACATCTAAAGACACAGGACCTGAGAGATGCATCATCCTTCAGCTGATCATCTACTGTATGTCAAGTTTTCAGCTAAAAGCTCTTCAGGGATAACCTTTTTGGTGCTGCAATACTGTTTTCTGACAGTCGAACTGTCATTTTAGAGAAGCTTTCATTGATTCAACTAACAAAATGGGAACAAATTGTCTTTGTGACAGGGTCCCAGGAAAGGGCCTGAAAAGTCTAAAACATCTGAAAATTGCCAAATACTCTGAGTGCAAAAATGAAATAAAATGCAGACACAGAGGCAAAGGAGATGAAAAAACAAAAACTGCAGTAATAAAACAGAAGGCTGATGGCCTTACAAACAAATACCAATGAGAGTAGACAGGAAGAGGGAGGAACAACATGGAATATGAAGCTGAAGTGACATGAGAAACCAAGGATTAAAAGCCCCTATTAATAAAACAGTAGCTAAAAGCTAAATGTAATAAAGTCATATAGCTAAAAGCTCAAATTAGTAAGACAGTAGCTAAAAGCTAAAAGTAATATAAGACAAAAGTAGAGCCAGTATATTGAAGTAGGTTTCAGAGAAGGAAATGAAGAGAACTTAATACCTTTCTATAAGAATTTTTTGTTTAATAAAATTAAATAATTCAAAAAGTATAAAACATACAGTTACTAAAAGTCATAGCTCGCTGTTCCCATTCGAGTTGAATGTATATGGAAGTAGTTTGCAAAAAACGTATGGAAGAAACCACGAATGAAAACAATAGTTTAAGCCTTCACATAATGAGGGTTGATTCAAGACTTCTGCACACATACTGTCACTGAAATGAGTGACAGTAGCTTCGTTTTTCTGTCAAATTACAGGAACAGTTGCATCTTATTCCCTCAAATTATGAAGCATTAAATTGTACAGTTAAAAAGTCGTTTCCACTCTGTTCCATTTGGCTGAGAAAGTGAATAATATATCATCTGATTAAAACTGGAAGGTGTTGTAACATAATATTATAGCAGCTGTGGTGAATAGGAGATCTAAGGATTATGGGGTCCGGACTCCTAATCTGAACAGATAAGTATAAAGCCTCGACCTGGGATTATCAAACATATCTCAGAAGAGAAAAGCTGGGCAACCGAAGGTGATAGGGATGCTTAGTTCTTAGATGAATAGGCGCCATGTTCAACAGCTCGACTCATAAATTAAAACTTGCCTACTTAATATGGTAATTCTGTCCTTTTGTGAATAATCCATCATTTTAAATCAGGTACACAGGTTAAAACAGAACCCACAGAGCCTGTCTTAATTTTGCATCCCTTAATTTATTTTATTGTTTCTTGTGTCTGCAGGCGTCTCTTCATTCTTCTATCGTTTTTTTTTTCTTGTGTTTTCTCTGTGCTCTCTTCTTAAATTAAATTCAATTCATTTCCCTTGAACATAAATCGCTTGGTTGGCATAACAAAAGACCATTTGTGTTGCCAAAGTGTGAAGACAAACAAACAAATTGAGCAAGGAAACAATACGTGGGAACAATAACAGTGATTATAAAGCTGAATCAAACCCATAATTATGTGGAGAACAATTAAGTCAGAAAGAGTGTTGACAGGCAGATGTTTAGGGTTTTTTTTTTTTCTGCCCCACCTGCTGGTTTGCAGGTTACGACAGGTGGCGACAGGCTTGCTGCTCACCCCTGTGTCACTCTCAGGAGGGGTTCAAAATTACAGCCAAACTCATGTTCCCATTTATTGGCAGTGTTCAACAGCGAGGGGCGAATCATCCTTTCTGACGAACAAATACGCCCACAGCAACACTGCCCCCACCGCCGTTTACCACACAGAACAATGAATGAGGTGTGCATAAAAACGGCAGCCGCTCCAATTGACATCTCTGTCCCATGGAGCCCTCCCACAATGCAATTTGTGCCCCACACGCTTGTTCATTCGTGCTCAATAATTACCTGTTGTACCGAGGCTGCCTGCTTGTTTTTAAGAGCCTTCTCCTGAATGTTCATGTGCACAACTTAAAAAAAAAGAATGAGAGAAATGTGGGCAATTTTGTTTTAGACACAATGCTGAAACCAGCAAAAAGGAATAAATAAATAAATAAGAAACGGCACATAATGGGGGCAGATGGACACTTTGAGTCATGTGCGATCGTGCAATCTGTTCCACTTGACAGCAGACTGCACAGACAAAACTTCCAAACACGTTATTGTTTTCTAATAACTTCCTACTCACAGAGAACAGATCTTTTCTTAGACTTAAGCCGATTACAGCTTCAAAAACTTTACAGTAATACTATTTACATTTTTGCACATTGAACTTGGCTTTGTGTTGATTCAGAAAATGCCTTTTTTTTTTAAATGACAGCTCAATCATACATCAAAAACAAAACTGGAGTAAAGTTAGACTAAGCCTGGAGGCATAAAGATAAATAAAAACATTTTAATATATACTATTTCACAAAACCTTTTAATTCCCAAATCCATTCTGCAGCATCGCGGCGAGCCCACACATGCTTGCTGCAGACAGAAGTGCACTACTGTAGCTGTTCCATCTTGTTTCCAGTCTTTGTGCAAAGCTAAGCAAACTGGCTGCAGGCCAGTAACAGTCAGACAGGTGGTATTGATCTTCCTATCTGTTTACAAGAAAGAAAAAAGAAGTCTACCAAAGAATAAGTCAAACTAAACCCACTTTTCAAACACTGGGACATGCTAACAATACATTTCGTTCAGATTTTTCCAAATGTCAAAAGCTTTCCTAGGCTTTAAAGACAGCAGAGCAGCTCTAATGAAATAGATTGTCCAGTCGCTTTATAGGGAAGGAGCAAGATTTAGAGTTCGGACTATAAAGCAACAACCTCTGCTGGTTTGATTTAAACCATTCGGGCTAGAATTGATCTTGCAGCACTCCTGTTAGAAGAAGTTACTGAATCTGTGGAGTATCACAGGTTAGGGGGAAACCAGGATTAAGGTCTAAACAAAACCAAGCAGGATTCATGACCAAGTTAATAAATATCAAATAAACTGCACACCCATCTGTTCTCCACCCACCCCTTCTACACTGCCTCTGACGCTGGCACTGAATGTTAACTGTGGGCTTTTACAAGCATCCAACATGGGCCTCGTATCCAGACATACTGGGCTGATTTATTCTGTTCCCTCAGTGCCAAAAGACAAGCCTGAGTCCCTTCCACTATGAAGAAAAATAAACAAAAACTCACCAACTTCACCAAGAGACATGCAGCTGCACAGTACAATGAAGTGCATGGGCCACTCAGAAGAAAATAAGCTGAGTTTGAGGTTTTTTTATTTTTAAGATTAAAGTCTAAAGTTTTTAGTGACAGAAGAAAGTGGGAATATTATTAACAGCAAAAACATCCAACGTTAAAATGTTTCAAGACTAAACTGCAGGAAGAAAACCACATTGTGTTCCTGAACTTGACTGCATTTGTTCCCTTTTCTATTATTATTATCGTATCCAGGGGTTACTGGTGCACTTTTACAGGGTCAACTACAAAATAAAATACACTTGTTTCAAACATATCAGAGTGATATCCTCTGAAACAATTTCTAAGCATCTGAATCTTATAAAAATAGCTTACATTATTGTTCTTCAGTAAAACGGACACTGCAGACTAGACAACCAGAAAACTGGCAACATTTAGAAGTCAGTGTCTCTGATTGAGACTCTTATTGTGAAGGAGCGGGACAAATAAGCCTCACCTTCGGCTGGACACAATGCTAACTAGAAAAATTGCATTTTTTGTGAAAATGCAGTATGAATGCCGAGTGCTGAATGACTTTTCTGAAATTTGCAGAAGAAGCCGAAACTGTGTCGTTAAAGCCAGAAGAAACAGAAGACTCTCTAAAAGCTAAAAGAAGCAAAAGACTCGCTAAAACCTAAAAGTTTCAAACGGTTAGCTAAATGCTAAAAGTACCTCAAGGTTAGCTAAAAGCTAAAAGCAGAAAAAGACTACATTCACGTTTTTAGCTTTTAGACAGCCTAAAAACAGGGAAAAAATATATTTTTTTGTCTTCTGAGTAGCCATAGTACTCTGTCATCGCAGAAAACACACATCTTAACTTGCAGATATTATTTAGCTGCGTCTGTGATGGTGAGTAATGGATCAGTTAAGGCTGTATAGATGCACAGGCTCTGGGTGGATATGCTCCGTTTCGGTTGAGCAGGCTTTCGGGAAATGCAGATGATACAACATGTTTGTGTGACAGGTTATGTACCGCACACAGCTTGCATTCATGTGTGGCACAGATTGGCCTATAAGCTGTCAACTGGTGGCAGAGCACCGTGCGAGGCCAACAACATGTTCTGTTGCTTTTTCCCAAGCCACCTTCAACTTCCTGAGGCACAGAACATTTTCTGAAGTTGGGGCTGAAAGAGGGCAGAGAAATGCAATTACTGGTAAATAGAGACTCCCTGCTACTGCAAATTTATCCAGGGTCCAGAGATTTTTCCTCACAAGGCTGCTCAAGATGTGTGTGTGTGTGTGTGTGTGTGTCATGGTGTGAATGATTGTGGCGATGCCATTAAAGCTTATCAGACTCCAGTGGAGCTGCCAAGCTGTGTTCGGCTCTCTCCTCTCCCCCCTCCAGTGCATCTCTGAGTGCTTGCGGCTGCGGGTTGCTGCCGTGTCTCGCAGCCCCGCTGACCCTCGCCGGCTCTCAGGCTGAAAAGTCTCTGGCAGCTAGACAGCAGAAACCTTTAAAGACAAGTCAGTCTAATTCAATTCTCCCAATCCAAAACTGATTAAGGGTGCATGTGGTGCCAATTTAGAGGGTTGTGATAATGCAGCCGATGCTTTTTTTATGCCTTTAAACTTGCACCCTCTTTCACCAGCTTCTCTCGCCCACAGTTTATGTTTCAATCACTACTTTTTTTTTCTAAAAAACTGACAAGAAAATGACATGTAATGTCTTACAGCAATCATGACATCTTTATCTCAGAAACTGTACACTACAGACCATATTGTGTTCTGTGACAGTTTATTCAAAGACGAAACAATGAAGTCTGGAACGAAACAGTGAAGACGATAAATGGTCGACATATTCAGTGGGTATCAATGGTTTCAAAGTCCTGCTTGGTTTTGAAGGGCTTTTTTTTTTCTTACCTCTTTTGAATATTATTCAGCTGTTTTGTGTTGCAACAGATTAAAGCACCCTCTCATTTTAAGTGGTATTTGAAAATTTGTGAATCGTTTGAATTTGTTCAGATATTTCCAGACCTCAATCAAACAAATGTAATAAAATACTATCGTCAATCAAATATGTATTATGGCCCATTGTCCTTTATTGCTTTGACTGGCCAAAGCCTGTGAACTTCTAAAAATAGCAGCTGCTTTGAAGGGTGAATGAAAGGGGCTATTTTTACCACCTGGTATGAAAGATGGATGATCATGCAATTTTCTGTGTGTCTTTGTGCTCATGTTTGTTTGTCTGTTTGCTCAATACCTTCTGAACCATGGGGCTGATTTTATTGAAACTTTTAAAAAAGTAATCAATGGATGTACTATTTTTTTTAACTCTACCTGATTTTTACAACAGGTAGCAAAGGCTGACATTAGCAAACACAAAAAAATGGCTATAACTTAGTCAATTTTACAAAGATTGAGATAAATTTTGGTGTTGCAGTAGCTGAAAGTCTTACCTAACACATAATCTGAGCACTAACAGATTACAAAAGATCTTTGTTTAAAACTTTGGCATGCAAGGTGGCAAACAATATGCATTTCCATGTATTTCTTTTATTTTGTTTGTTTTGTTCCAGTCAGAGGCATACCAGTCAGATACGGCATAAACAAATCAGATCTGTGCAAGTCCACATCCAACTAGCTTGCATCTGATTGTAGGAAACTCTAAATCATTTAACATTCCAGTTGACTTTGATTATCAAAAACAACAAAAGATGTTCACAAACGTCTAGGCAACCAAAGGTGTTCCTGTCTGCTGTAAAGATTAGAAATGCATAATGATAGAAAAATGTGATTGAGATGTAATTTTCAATATTACAATAAGAAAATTGGCTACAATGAGTCCATATTTTCCTTTCTTATCTTCCTCTGTTCTGCCATCAATTTGCTTCTAATATTTTCCTTGTCTCAGAACATAAAGAAGACCTGAAACCTCCAATTTTGAGCCTATTTCACTATCAAAGTCAAGAAATCACCGGCTTCTTTCAGGTTTTACATTGTAACACATTAAAAAAAAACCTGCTTAACGTCTTTGAAAAGAGACACGGCCAAATTTCTTTTCCATTACCAAACCTGGCATCTGAGCACTCAGCCACCAAAGCTCTCCAACTGGAGAGTCAGAAACGATGTGTCCCCCTTTGGCTCGTCACGCAGACACATCGAATGTCTGCCAGAAGTCTGCATGGTTCCAAGATGGACCCCATTTATTATTCACAGAGAGCAGCAATTTATTTTTTTTTTAACTAATCGTTTTTACACATTCGTAGCTGGTTTAGAGGTCGCTCATCAGCCTCAGCACAAAAAAAGCGATCTTGTGGAGTTTGCCTTGATTAATTTTGCTAATAATTTTCACTGTATTCAGAGTAGAAGTACAACAAATGAGCAGCACCAAAGTGACAGATCTGAACTCTCTGAGAACAATCAATAATATGAATTATTGATAACAGAGGCAGGTAAACTAAATAAAAGGGAGAAAAAAGATTGCATAAAAAAGGCCTATCTCACCCACCTCCTTTCCATGACAAGTTTTAATTTAAAAGATGTATTAATGTGTTATAGATGACTCTCACAAACTACCACAAACCTTCATATAATTATTTGTAATTTTGATTAAGCTATATAGCAACATTTATGTTAGCAAAGGTTGATTAGCAGTTGTGGCCATCTTGAATTGGATTGACTCCAAATGACAATCAGCTGTAGCTGCACATATAATGATTACTTTCTGAACGTTTCATTAACGTTCCTCTGATGGTTCATGAGATGTTTTGTCAACCAGGTTAAAGTTCAAAGTTCAAAGCAATGATGTTACACAACCGGTTGTTTTCTAACTATGAGTTGAGGATGACTCTCGGCTACTACCACACCGCATTTTGGTTTAATATCTGTAAAACCGGCTAACTTGTAGTTATTTTTGTGTTTGCTAAAGTGATTTAGTTGTGACGGCCATCTTGCATCAGATGGAGTCCAAAAATGAATTAGTTGTAGATGTGAGGATCTGGGGTTTGGCTCCACCTTCTGGGTGGTGCCACTAATCATTGTTCACAGGTGTTCCTCATACCATTGACGAGACCATACAGGATTTAAGCAGCAGGCTGTGATCACATCTTCGCTGGAGCATCAAACCTACTGGGTTAGATTCTCCGCCTTAGCGTCTAACCTAAAATCTTGCTCCTAGTGTTAACTACGTTCTCTGTTTGTACCTACGTCCTAGGTTTTTGCCACGCCACGACTACGGATACTAAGGACTACTTACCTGACACCCTTCTGATACTTACCTTCCTGGAATTGGCTCGTCACATCTGGAACTTCTGGGACTCCTGGAACCACTCCTCCTCTCCTCGACGCCGCATTTACCTCCT
>NC_051434.1:7377996-7402258 GCF_001649575.2 Kryptolebias marmoratus
AAGCAAACCAAAAGACATCATTACCAACTTCTTGCCACCGTCTGGATCTAGACTCGTACCCGAGACTCACCTAGCTCTCCTTCTCTTGCAGACTCTCCGGATACCGCCCAGTGTACATAGCTTTCACCCTGTAAATAAAACCACTTACCTTTACGTTCGTCTCCGTGTTTGGTCTTGGTCTCGCTCTCTGGACAGTATCCCCTGGTTTATGACAGTAGATGTTCATTCGGTGATTATCCTCTAAGATTTTCTTTTCAATCACACACTCACACAGAAACAGGCAAAGACATTGGCAGCAATAATAGCATTACTTCAGTGAGATCAAATTTTATTTACATATTGAGACTTTTAATAAGCTTTTGCTTAATATTTACTTGTCAATATCTATAGATTGATCACAAGGTAACACATCAAATGATAGATTTAGTACAATGTTGCAGCTTAATTCACAATATTATGAAAAAGACAAGGCCATTTATGAGAAGCAGATGTGTACGTGCTCATTTTTTATATTACCTTGACTGTCAGCATCAGGCTTTACATGCCACACGTCACTGATGGGGTCATACATTTTTCATAGGGTTGTACTTTTATTTTAATGAGCAGGGCTGATGAGGTGTGCTACATCGGCACAGCAGACGGCCTTCACCACTCCCTCTCATTCACTATGCTTCTCACAACTTGTCAGTCAGCCACTCCAAGGCCTCCTCACGTCTGTCTCTAGTAGTGCTTTCAAATATCAATCACACCCAAAATCTTTGCATATTTTCTGGAGATAATTAAGAGGAGATTGCGGCGTACTGCAGACGATCAATCTGCAAATCAGTGGACCAGATTAAATCCAAATTCCGACTCTGTTTCGCAGATGGCAAACTAAACAGCCTAAACCGACAGAGATGCGTTTGGATGGCACGTCGAACGCCCCCCACACCAGGCGGAGGAGCCAATGTCAGTGCCTGAGCGTAATTTGGAATTAATGGGACGGTAAAACTTTTAATTCAAAATCCCAGCCTTAGGGACAAGTGCATTTGCATACAAATGAACACAATTTCCTGTTTGTTCGGTATGCAAATACAAAAAAAAAAGAGGCAACGTAACGGAGGGGCTGCCAGAGTTGAACAAGCACCGCGACTGTCGCCTGAGTGCAGACAGCGCAGGTACCCAACCGAGCACTTCAAACACATCTCTGTTTGAGATATCAGACTACAGCAGCAGCGAGGGGAGACCCATCCTGAAGGACTGAATAGTCATGTGGGGCTTCTCTCCTAATTTACACGTGAAAATAACTAGTGAGGTGAGTCTTCCACTAAACACAGGAAGTAATTAAAGACTGCTGACCTGTAAAAGGAAAAAAAAAGTGAAAGATCTCTGCAAGTGGCTGAAATGCTCACAGTTATAATTGGAGATATTTCACAAAGCAATTAACAAATTACACCTCTTTAGACCTTTCATGGGGAAACACGGAGACTGTCTGATATGTTTTTTTTTCTGAACAATGCCAAGAACTGATGGCATTTCATTCTGTTGGTGTTTCATTAAAAGCTGAAAAATGCTCTGAATATCAATGATACTGCTGTAATCTGATAGCACAAAGTAAACCCTAAAGAGACGGAAAATGAGAAATTGTGTTTGCATGAAGTTACTGGCATGCTGGATTAGTCCTCCCACCTTGTTAAATTTGCCATAAAACAACCAAAGCGCAAGTAAAATAGAAATATGGATGCATAGCATAAACATATTCAGACTCAGGATTGCTGTGCCTCAATAAAAACCGCAACTTGTTGAATGAAATTTTAAAAAATATATACATCTGACAGTTTTCCACACAAATACGAACACTGATTTCTTTCAAAATAAAATGTTTTGGCTTTTTAAAGAGACATATGGGTCAGCATATTTCTTAAAAATTTACTCAACTTCCTTCTGTCTGTTGTTTTTTTTTTTGCTTTGATCGTAAAAAATTTAAATTACTGAGTGAACCAATATATTTGTAGCCAAGTTTAATTATATCTGTTCTGTTTTCTCCATGTATATGTCCAAATTCTAGGTATTCCATGATTTTTAAAATTTGGAAGTCAAAACCACTAAAATTTTCAGTCATATTGCTGCTTTAGTTTGAATTCCTTTTAATGAGATGTCAGAGACAGTGTGGGGTTTTCTCCGGTTGTACGTAGCTCAGAGTAACGCTCCCCCTCCGCTACCTGTTGCTGCGAGCTGTCAGTCAGCTGTGTACATTAGCTGCTCCCCTAAACTTTTTTCCCCTCATTAAAAGTCAGCTGTTTCCAAATGTTTCTGGTAGCAAATAACACAGGTGGCCATGGCTTGTCTTACCCGAGATTAGGGATGGGCAATGACTTTCACATGTTCAAAGTTAAAATGGGGGAATTTGAAGAATTAATGTAACGTCACGACCATTTTTTTTTTTTAACACTGGCACCTGGTAGTGACACACCGAGTTGTTTCCTAACTGTGCTTTTCCAGTCAGGGGGATTTTTTTTGACACAACTCCTACAGCTCATCCCCTCCTTCGCACCCCCAAACACAGCAGAAAAGAAAAAGCAACTCTGAGAGCCTCAGTGTCTGTTTCTGCCATTGTAGTTTATTTTGAAAGGATGATAAAGTGGAAATTATTGTCTCGAGTGAGCTCAGCTTTGCTGTCAGAATATATGCTCGTCATTTATCCATTGGACTGGTAAAAATGACTGAATATAAAGACTCCCATGTTAACAGAATGGGGGGAGGAAAATCAAATAATTACCAACAAATTTAAACAGTGTTTGCTTAAAATGCCCATTCCTACCAAAAATGAACAACATCTTTGAAATTAGCCTCGTTTTTAAACAAATATTTGATTTACAGTATATTTTAGTTACTGGGTCTACTGGCAGCCTACTGCAGGCTCACCTGGCTAATTAATTAGCTAACATCAGGTTGTAAGTTTGCCAACACAATTTTATAAAAAATAGAATATTAGAAGTAATATTCTGGAGAATAAACATGTTTATTTTAAAACTAAAATCAAATACAGCAAGTGTTTATTTTATATTTCTTTTAGTTACGCCACCTTTATGTGCAAACGTTATTAAAAATCTCAATATATTTTAAAATAACCTGCCGTCTCGTTGGTGTTTCAGCTGAAATTGAATTTAAATTTATCCTAACGCTTGTGATTAAGTGTTTTCATTCATTCAACAAGAAGAAGCAGCACAAAGTTCTAGTTCATACAAGTATTTTAACTTAAGAGTAAATTCAAACAAGTCTGACCGTGCCTATTAAAAGAAAAGCACCTATGAGGGTAAAGTTAGTTTGACCCAGATTCAGCCCTTGCAGAAAAAAAAATGCGGTGAACAACACCAGATTAATTTTTTACAACAGCAGAACTGATTTGTCTCGAAAAAAAAACAAACCCATAAAATTCTGTGGATATTTTGCGATTTTTTAAGTTCATTCAATGAGGGGTTTTGTTTGTTTGTTTGTTTTGTTTTGTTTTTTGTTTCGAGTGTAGACTGCTGGATTTGGCTCCGACAATAAACAATGCTTTGAGTGCTGCGGTCTGTTGTGTTTGCATTGTGCGGCTAACTGAGACTGCCATTATTTATTTATGCTACACATTTGAGTGACAGCCAGACAGCCTATTTTCCACAGCCGTACAGCTAGACACAGTTACACTCACACACACACACACACACTAATGCACACGCCATGCACTAAATAGCAGGATCTGTAATTAAGTCTCATGTCATAACTAAAATGACCCCAGACATCGAGCTATTTTAAAAAGCAGCTCGTTTTCCAATAACTTCTCATTAGCAGGCTCTGCAGCAGCTCCCCTGTACATTCCTCCCTGGAAACTCTGAAGGTGACACAGCAGTTACAGTGGACTTTGATGGGGCACTCGGGAGCTTTACTTCATATCACAGGACTGCTTCCTCTGCAGAGCGAAATGTTTCAACAATCAATTTTATCGTGCTCTCCATGCGGGTACTAGCAAACTGCCCGAGCAAAAAAGATTGTTCCTGCTTGCTGCGGATATAATCCAGCCAATAAATCAGTAATTAAATGAGCGTTTGCATCAGCAGGACATCACATGGAATTCCCACAGCCGCCTTAGTG
The DNA here is from genome assembly GCF_001649575.2 of Kryptolebias marmoratus. NCBI lineage: Eukaryota > Metazoa > Chordata > Actinopteri > Cyprinodontiformes > Rivulidae > Kryptolebias > Kryptolebias marmoratus. The sequence goes on from NC_051434.1 coordinate 7,382,110, forward strand.
TCTCACAACACTAAACCAGTGGGTTAAAGGTCATCGCTGCAGAGAATTAGGAAACGGTTTCAACCAGTTATTAAAAAAATGGATCTCCAACCTATCTGCAGATGCATGGATGTGCTTTACTGACAGGTCAGACAGGATCAAGGTGCCGCCTCACCCACTAAGCCAATCTTCCAGCCTGGGGATGGAAACCATCGCCAACGCTGCTGGGCCTCCAGTTAAATCGTCCCGATCGCATTGCGTATTCATTGGCCGACTGCGGGGCTGATTAAATCTGTATTTAATTGGATCAGATCTAGTCGTGATGAAGCGCTCCCCCCGGCGTTTAACCCACGGTCCTCTGTCAAGTAAGAAGGGAAAAAAATACTGTGGGGGAACGGGAAGCGGGAAGTGAATACCAATGATCAGCTGTGCTAATCGCCAGCACAGGAGGAGTGGACCACACCTGCGGGGCTTTACAGGAAGGAATCAAAGTTACCGACTTTTCTGTGCAAATGTGTGTGTGTTTCATTGCTTCTGAGCATGTGTGTGTGTCTCCTTTCTTATTTGATTAGTTAGACATTATGTTACTCTGATTGTACGACAACTTTTTTTCCGTCTGATTAGCTGTTTTATAAAAGCACATCGCTGATTCCTTCAACAGCATTTAAAAGCTTCACTTCAATCAAAACTTTAATCAATTTGTCATGATTACTCAACATGCATTTGAAGACATTTGCATAATTTTTCAATAGTAAATACAATTATTTCCTACTTTACAATCTTTATTCAAGATCAACAAACGCTTTGTTGGAAGACACGTTCCAAAGTTTGCGAACTCTAGATTTTTACATATTTTTTTATAAATATGACATGAAACAACTTGTTTTCATGCAAGGCTTAAATTAGATAACAAAATCAAATTGATGATTTAAAATAAAATCAGTGGTCTTTTTATTTTAAAAAACATTATCCATTATGAAATGGTAATGAAATCATTACCAGCTCAATTAAATGGTGCAGAAATTAGTTTTGAACGGGCTCAAAGTTTTAATTAATCCTTTAACAGATGTAACATCTGTCTATGTTTTCTCTTTTCGAGCGATATTTGCTTGATTTTACTTTTCTCCCTTGATGTGGTGCTGATTTTACATTTTGGTGTCACGATTGAGGGGTTGGAAGATTTGGACCAAATGCAGACAGACACTGAGGAGCTCCAAAGTAAAACTAATTGATTAAATATCAACACAAAAACCACTGATGTGGCAGCAAAAACTAAACAACAAAAAAACTTAGTAATGATTGCAAAACTAGGAACACAAGGAGGAAAAAACCGACAGAATCAGTCAGTTTATGTTAGCAACAATGAGCCAGTTGGTATAGAAGGAGATGACCAGGTTTTAAAGGCAGAGGGTGATTGGGAAGTGGACACAGGTGACTGATTACAAACTCGGGACAGGTGCAGATGGGTGTGGCATGCTGACAGATACTGAGCTGAGGACAGGTGAATATGAAGAGGATCAGAGGGAATAAGAAGCCAAACTACACAAGAACTTATTAAACTAAACACAGGGTTAACAAGAAATAAAATAAAATTACAGACAGATAACATAATGAACCAAATACAAAAGAAACTAAAAATAACAAAAACAAATCCTAACATTTGGAATGTGTTTTAAACAGTTATCTCTATCTCTAAATGGCTTATAAATTGGAATTGGTCAACTTTCATCTTTAAAAGTGTTTGTGTGAAACTATATAATAGGGATAAAACTATAGTTCTATAATCAGACATGGTTGTGCTCAAAATTCACTGATGTTGTTAACGTCCACGAGTTCATCACCAGGAAATCACTGAACAGTGGTTTGAATGATATAGTTGGGGGGGGGGAGAGAAAAAAGGTTCTCAAAAAATAATAATTTGATTAGTCTGCAGTTTCTAGAAATGACATTAAAAAGTCAGAATAGTTCAAAACCAGGTTGAGCACCAGCCCTGAGCTGACACTGGTAAAGGAAAAAAAAAAAACTCATAATGTCATTGGATGATCTTTTCAATACCCAGTTTGACAGATGTAGTGCAAGAAGTCTGACACAATCCAGCAGTCTTGTGCAAGAGCTTTATTCTTAGACTGAACCAGGTTTCGGGTCTATTTTATGTAAAACAAGACACCGTTTTAAATTGGCATGTCTACTCCCTCTGGGGCTCAGAGAATGGGCCTACCATCCATAGAACACAACCTTTATGGAGACAATTAGTCCTTCTGGTGTGATCTGCTGTCACCTATGGGAAAGAATGTGGTTCATTTTGATTGTAGGCTGTTTCAGTTTTGCCACCATCACACGGTGACAGGTTTATCCTTCATTTCTCCGGTGAGCAGAGCTGACAGCATCTGCCAAAAGGGTTGGCTGAATGAACAAGTGATGACAACAACAAGTGCCTGAAGAACATTTTTCAGAAACATTTTAGCAAAATAACTTAAAAAAAGGTTCTTTAGAAAACAAAAAACACCTATCCCATTTGTGAAACACAGTGGTGAAAGTATTGTGGTAGGGGCCTACTTTATAGCATTTGCTCCTGTGTCATAAAGTTTGTTAATAAACTGAAAGACAAGGAAAAATAAATTAAGAAAGGTTTCTCTTTCCTCATAAACACATACAGACACATTATTTATCTTTGTTGATTTTAAATTTTTGATATTTTTTTATCTCTTTTATAAAGAAATAAAAAAAATCTACAATGTTCACAGAATTTTGAGAACTTCTGCATCTGTGGGCTCACATAAGACGTTTTTAGGTGGTTCACAGCTTCCCAATATACACCTTATTGTCAAGACGGAAAAGTAACGGTTCTGGTGTCTGAGCTTTATAGAAGCCAGCGATAATAAATCTTACTGAACAGAGACAGAAGCTTCATCTGAGACAAACTGCAGAGTGATTAAGGCTGATTGCTTTCACTCTAAAATGAGTTTAAAGTAATTCCTTTCTACATTTTCACACCTAAATGAAAAAGAAACTGTTTCATTTAAACCTCGTTTTCCTGTATATGTTATAACAGTGACCTAAATTCACTTGAACAGCATTGCGCAAACAAACAAGACATTTACCTCGCTGAAGGACACTGTAGAAATAAATGCTGAAAAGGGGATGGAACATTTCTTTTATCAAAAAGCTTATTTTTGCTCTAACTAATCACAGATTTCTGACAAAAGAGAAACCTCCACACAGAAACCAAGCTACCCTTGAGTGGATGCCAGTGCACAATAAGATTTACAAGAATGCAGTTATATTTGTCATATGATGGGGTTGAGAAAAGAACCTAAATGCAGACACTTCTTAAGAGACAGCTGAATGAAAAACAAACTAATTTGAACCAAAGAAGTGAAGCAGAGACTCAACTAGCATCCTTCAAGTAGTGATGTATTGCTTTAAAAATAGTCTAAAAAGACAAAGGCAATGAAATTAAAAAAAAGCATCATATAAACTCGAAAAGAGTAACACCACTTGTTAAGGCAACTTGCAACACCGAAAGGGAAATTACTCAAGAATTATGCAAAAGATGGCAAGAGCTTCTTCAAATAAATACTGCACAAGAAATCACTTTGAAAGGTACATTTTAGGTTTAGCTTGGTTGACTGCTTGGGACTGAAGCCTGATAACTAAAAGCTCTGCCTCTGATTCTGGTTCTGAAGATTTGGGGGACTGTAAGTGCGCCTGAGACCAAGATTGAAGAGGACAATAGGATCTTTATGGCTGAATGGCGTAATCCCGATAATGGCTTTATATGTGAAATGATTCTTTTTCTGAATTACAAGAAGCCAAGCAGAGGAGAATATGATCAGCTTTAGTTGTACCCTTCAGTTTCACCGGCTGCTGCATCCTAGATGAATTGTGACATTTTATGACTTTTTTATGACAAAGTACATAAAAAGAGAACTTCCATTAAAAAAAAGCATGACTGACAACAATAAGAATCTGACTAGAAAAAAGAACTGAAAACCAGACACAATTAAAACCCTGAAAGATTAAATGATTAGATGTAAATCGGGTGCGATGATTAGCAAATAAGATCCAGGTGTGAAGTGAGAACGGAAAATAAAACTAAAGTCACCAGAACATAAACATAAAACCAAAGTATACAACATCTGATTGCTAAAAGACAGAATTGTATTACCAGTACTTACTTTTAACTAACTCTGCCTCGTTAACACTGCAGCTAGGACACTCAATAGCTCATTACAGCTATGACAACTTCTATTTGTTTTTAGTGAAATGCTGCCTGACTGGACATTGTTTCACAGCTTCCTGGTCAAAGTTTTTCTCCCTTTTAAGAAAACGCTGAGGTGTTAATGAGAAACTACACTTTTGCCGATAGTGATTTACTGTATCTCCATTAGTTGCTCAAACAGGACTCGGTAACTGTTACTTCACCAGCTTATTTAACAAGAACTCAGAGCAAGTTTACATTCGCTGACCTCTCCCTGCCTGAACACTGAATGCATCAATAAGAATCTCATTCCACCTGGAGACCTTGGTGTCAAAGGAATTATGGGTAAATTACTTTTCTTAGGGTACCTAAGATCTATATCGAGCACCTGAGAATAAACCACGATTGAAGAAAAATATTTGCATACAAGGCTGTGAGCAGCAAACTCAAGCTCTTTTTGTGTGTTAGGACCATATTAAGATGAACTTAGTCCTCTTTTAACATTTAAGCATTTTAATATTACGATGAGAGAGCTCTGGATAGGAAATTAAATACCTCAGCTGATAAATAACACATTGTGATGAACTGTTGAGAACATTTTTAATAAAGAGGAGGCAGGGGCAGGATTATTTGGCTGTTTATTTATTTGTTTGTTTATGTATTTATTTATTTTAGCGTAAAAAAAGCAAAATACTGGTGTTGATGTCCTTGAATTTTTTAAAAAAATGCTGCTTTCCTTTTGGAACTGACATATAGTTTCCATATTTTCCTAACAGAGAAGTTCTCTCTAAGACTGCAGGTTTACTTGTGGTTCCAAGAGTTTCTAAAAGTAGAACAGGAGGCAGAGCTTTCAGGTATTTAGTTAATTTTCCTCTGGAACCGACTTCCAGTTTCTGTCCGTGAGGCTGACACCTTGTCTGCTTTAAAGAGGCTTAAAACTTTTCTTTCTGATAAATCCTATAGTTAAGGCTGGTTTGGGTTTCTTGAGCTATCCCTTAGTACTGCTGCTACAGACTACAGGAGAACACACTGACCACACTTCCTCTCCCTGCTGTCTTTACTCTCTACTCTGCCAGGATTTGGGTTTTGTTGTTTTTTCTTTGAGATTTCTTTTGTATATAGGGTTACTGTTTTCATGTTTTGTCTTTGTATTGTTTCTGCCTCTTGTGTTTTGTCATCATTCACTTCTCCTCTGTTTATCTCTTGTCTTCCTACCACGCCCATCTTCACCTGTTGCTAGTTGTAATCACTCACCAGTGCCCACTTCCCTTAATTACCCTCAGCTTTAAAACCTGGTCACTTTCTCCACTTCCTCCCTGGTTCATTGTCTCTAGTCCCCTGTTGTTCTTGTTCCCTGTCTTGCCTTCCCTTCCCTCGCCTCGCCGTGCCTTTTTGCTTTTGTTTATATTTTGTATTTTTGCTGTCATGTCAGCTGTTTGTTTTCTTGTTCTATTGTTTAAAAATAAATTTTGGGTGTTTTTTGGTAATCAGTCTGCGCATTGGGTTCGCCACTCTCACCGCCTGCCATGAAATACTCTCCATGTTTGGGAAAAGAAATATTGTTGTCATTAATCTGCATTTTGCCCATCTTGAGAATAAAATTCTGCTAGAGGTTTCTTCCTCTTAAAAGGGAATCAATCCTTTCCACTGTCCCTACTGTGTTGTTCAGGATGGATTTGGCAGGATTTTGCCAAAGTAAGAATCCAATGCGATCTGCTGGCTTGATAAAATAGAAAGTTTTATACTAAATGGCATTTCCTAATGAATTGTATGTGAATCTAACATATTGTAATAGTAATTAATTGACTGTAATTGGATTTGAATCTGGATCTGGGTTGGATTTATGATTTGGGCTTGACTTTGCTTTTTGACAGTGCACTGAGATGACTTGTGTTGTGAAGAGGCGCTATATAAATAAACTGAAAAGAACTGAATAGTTTCTTTGACATAGTTTACCTCAATATTGCAGACACCGGAGAGCAAAATCCAAACTGATTGAAACTTTCATTTGATCAAAAGTTCATAGTAGGATTGCACAATATATCAAAATTTATTGTCATTGTAATATCAATATACACAATATACTGCTTTGACCTCAATAAATCATGAGCTGTTATACTCTACGTGCCAAGCATTTATGCTGTGTATGTCAAAATTCTTGCTCACACTGGAATTAAATGATAGTGGTTGAGACTTGAAAACAAACAAAGAGTTGTGAGCATTGTGACAATTGAACAGAAAGAGAGGAGTGGGAAAAATGTGGTTTTATTGCTGTGGATATTGGTTTTGCGATATTAAACAAAAAACATCATAATAATGTTTTTTTAAATATTGTGCAGCCCCATTTTATACTGTTGGGACATTTAAAACCTCTTAATAAAAGATTTGCAAATGATTTTGAAATGATAAAGCTGTCACAGATATTAGAATATCTTGTAATGATGACCGAAAAGTATTACCCTATAGTGAACTAAATTCATTTCTGTTGATAGAAATGATGAGTAATGGGTTTGATCCGCTTATTGGCCTAACTCTAAATCAAAAAAAAAAAAAAGAAATGTGAATTTGATTATCTACCACATCTCCTCATTTTTCAATCACATCCTCAGAGCTTCTAACAGCATTCAGAGCTCCGAGGGAATAAGACTCCAGGTATTAGACCACTTTCCATGGGTGGAATCCATTTTCAGCAGCTGCCGTGTGTCACACTTGTTTTTGCAATCATACACAACGACCTCAGGCTGTATATGTTATTCTCTTCACCACATAATTTAACTCCTAACAATGTGTTCTTCTGTTATTCCCCCTGCCCGAGATGCAGAGGAAGAACAGGCAGTCACGTGTAAAACACCATATTCGTTTCTCAAGCTGTTTTTTTTTCTTGGTTCCCATCTCCCTGACAGGCCTGTTCTTGGCCCTGTCAGTCACTGTCACCTGTGACACAGGTTAGCTGGTATCATATGGTAAATACGAGTCACTTCCTTCCCCTTCTTTCTTTCCACTTTGCCAATGCACAAATACACACACATACAGTAAACATCGTCAGCTTCCTCTACCAAATTTTGCTATAAAAGTTTGATGATACTCAACTTAATAACATGGAGTTCAAGCCCCATTTATACAAGTTCAGATTTATATTTAAAATGGATATGATTTTATCTGTTCATTAAAAAAAATTAACATAATTTACAATGCAATTTCAGTTATTTACCTTTTCAGCACATGAGCAAGGGTAATGGTGACAGGATCAGGAAAAAACAGCTCCATTGTTGTTACATGAAACACAGATAATTGTTTCTTATAAGCTTCATGTTTCTAATCTACACACATGAACCAAAACTGAAGCTTTTCAAAATCTCCACTTTCAAAAGTTTTTTAAGAAACCCTAGTTGTTGTTTCTTTTTTTATGAGGGAGTTCAGAGTAGAGCCGCTGCCCTTCTGCATCGAAAGGTGGTTCAGGCATCTGATTAGGATACCTCCCTCTGGATGTTTTCTGGGCACGTACCACTGGGAGGAGACCCTGAGACAGACCCAGAAGTCGCTGAAGGGATTATGTCTCCTCTCTGGCCTGGGAATGCCTTGGGATCCCCCAGGAGGAGCTGGAGAGAGTCGCTGTGGAGAGGGATGTCTGGGTTTCCCTCCTGGATCTATTGCCTTCACAACCCGACCACAGATAAGTGGCTGAAAATGGATGAATGGATAGCTTTTCTCACCAAAAACATTGTTTGCATGTAGACAAGAGGGGCAAATGCAGCAGATAGGTCTTCAGGGTCCTGCTAGAGCAGCAACCCAAAAATACTTTAGTGTGGTGATAGATAGATAGATAGATAGATAGATAGATAGATAGATAGATAGATAGATAGATAGATAGATAGATAGATAGATAGATAGATAGATAGATAGATAGATAGATAGATAGATAGATAGATAGATAGATAGATAGATAGATAGATAGATAGATAGATAGATAGATCAGATACAGTACGTGAAAGCACTAGAGAAAAGGCTGAGGTCTTTAAAAATATTCTTCTTCTTGACACACCATTAATATTCTCCATACACACTCTTCCTCTCCTGAATATCCCCTTCCCCCTCTTTGCCAATCCCCACTTCCCCACTTTCACTCGCTCTCTGCCTTCACATCTCAGCAAAGCTTTATACTGTATCACCCTCCCACATCTCTCTTTCTTTTGAGCATTTCCCTCCACCAACTTCTCTTTATTGCTCTTCCTTTTTGGTTATTTTTTGTCACAACTTTCTTTTTTTACCTTCCCCCCTCATGGGAAGTGGCACAGAATCCCTTTAAGTGTTGGTAAAGCAAATCTATTTATCACAACCATCTATCTCTGACTGTATGAACCTTATGCCACAACGAAAGATGCACATACAAACATGGTCTGAAGAGCCAAAAGCAAATCACAGATTCTCTCGTGTGTTCTTAGAAAGCAATGTGCATCTGCAGTGAGCAAAAAGGATTTTCTAAATGGTGATGCAACACATATGATTCACACTTTCAATTGCAATGAGGATGAGTGATGAATTAAATGGAAGTAAATGGGTGGTAGGGCCAAGTCTCCACCCACGCTCAGCAATGCGGTTGAGCGAAGCATTCTTCTGGGACTTCCCATTGACTCCACACAAGGTGAGAACGAAGCAGGAACAGAAGGCTGAGCAAAAACACTTCAAACAACACGGCAGGAGGACGGAGAGGGCTGGTGCTCTGTGAGGCGAATCCAACCGACAGAAACGAATCACAGGCGTGAGTCCGACCAAGAGAGATGGAAAGTTTGGAGACAAAATCATTACTCCGCTTTTACAGACAATCAATCCAACAAGAATATCTGCACACACACCATAAACAAGAGCAAGAATGAAACATGAAAAAAAGCACGTTAAATGCCACCTTACAGCAGCCAGACAAACACAGAGTGAAAGCACAGCAGGACATTGATATTCTATACACCCACACACAGCATGGTGAGGAGCTGGGCTCGTCTCTTTGCTTTTCCCAGTTTTACACACTTGTCTAGACACAAGCTTGTGCTGCATTAAACAGGTAGTTATTATGAAAAAACAATGCATTTTTCTGAGATACACTGTACACAATTAATACGGGGTTTAAAAAGCCTGCTTACATGGATTAAAAAAAAATAAAAAGCAACCAAATAAATAACAACAAAGCAAATTTGTATTAACTGTAGCCAGGGGAGACTTTGCAGTTTGACCAGGGGAACATTTGTACATTTTCTCATTCATTTATTCATTAATAGAACAAAGTGCTCAAAATGTAATCACTCTCCCAACGACAACACGCGCAAACAGACTCTGGCCAACACCAACACACAGAGGAGGAAAATGAGGAAGAGGAAAGGATCCTCCACCCACACCTCCACTGATGGAGGATGCCATTATGTGTCACATATTGTCCATATAAATCAATGACCGATAACGCCAGGGAAGAGTGGGGGGCATGATGGCATGTGAGCAGCAAGACATGATTATGCATGTGCCGTAGCTCATGTATTAACCATAACCGAACTTACACATCAAGGCGGCAAGTGGATCCCCGAATAGATTTTTGATGCCGACCAACACGAGACTTGATTAAATGATGAGGCAGAAGATCTGGAGTCGCGGATGAAAAGGACGAAGCACCATATCGCTGAGCTCAATTCTCATCTGCTGACTGTGTACATGTGTAGTGTGTTATGTAAGGGTTTGAATGCAAGTGTGACTCTGCAAAATATTTCTGCAACTTTTGTCTAACAAATTCTCGCCAGTAATATTGTAATAAAAATATAGCTGCAGGAAGTAAAGCCAGCTAATCATATTGTTCACATATGACCCTAATGAGCACCTAAAATACAAAAAAAGTGTATACACTCACTACCAAAGATATTAGAAACCTGGACCTGTTTCATACATAAATAAATGGTAAATGATTCACACCTATTACGTACATATTGGATAGTTGTAGATAGCTGTTTGAACAACCTCAGTTTAAAAAAATAAAGTTCTGATTGAATTGTTGAGCTAATGGCTAGTCAGAGCAGGGACCAAAGCAAAATGGATTTCTGTTCTGTTAAACATCTCTATTCTTACAACTTTTGAACGCTGCATTTTAAACTTTACATTGCCACATGACACTTTTTTTTTACATTGAATTCTTTGGTTATTTGCAAGCAACCAATAGCAGCAGCAGCAGCTGTAGCACTTCTGGTGAAGCCTGAGACACTTGCAGGAAGAATACCACAATATTTCTGCTGGAAAAATCGTGAAATGTAAAACTGGATGAGAAATGTTATTTTTAAAGAGAAAACATGGAAAACTTTACAATAAGAACTGCATTTATAATGAATGAGCCTTCAATAAACCCTAGCACAGGTAAGAATGTGTACTGATCCACATCAGGCCTCTGGGCTACATCAGTAAGTACATATTTATAACATCGTCTGGAGTGTGTTTGTCCCATTCACACTCACTCATACACAGGTTTGTATTATAAACTTTTTCTCTGTGTATGCAGCACTTTTTATTTTCACTCATACAGCAAAACACATTTCAGGGGTAATGGGAGATACAGCATCTTGCCTAAGGACACTTGGTCATGCAACATGGCTGGGTGCAGAAAACATAACTTAGTGAACGCACCACTGGGGAGACATGATTTCCCTTCTAGCAAACTGAGGCAAAGGCATCACATGTGGAAATGGGGTATTTATTTTCTTTTTAAACTTAAAAGGTTTACAGCAGGCAAATATTTGTGTGATAAAGTAAGGCATGAAACTCCACTAGTTTTGTGTGTGTTGATGAATATTGATTAGTTTTAAGCCAGAAGTTGACCAAGTTGGACCTGACTGGACCTCAGTTTTAGGATGTAATAAACAAAGGTAAGACTGCAACAACAACTTAAACAAGATATTTAATTTAGTTGGCTATGTTAATAACTTTAGTTTGTACTTTCTCCCACAGACCAAAAACATGCATGTTAGGTTAATTAGTAACTCTAAATTGTCTCTAGAGTATCTAGTCAAGGTGTAGATAGGTACCAGCTCCCCCGCGACCTTGAAAGAAAAAAGCGACTTAAGAAAATGGATGGATGATACATTTCAGAATTAAAATCTGGTTGCTAATACTTGTGTCACTTTCATATAAAAAGCAAAAAAAGTTCCAAAACCGTTTCCACTCTGAATGTGACACATTGAGTTTTGATAAAGAGGCTGGGTCAAAACATTTGAATCTTTCTAATTGACCAAGTTGGCTGATTTGTCCACAGCTGTGACACGAAACTCTCGTTTTTTGGTTTGAAAGGATAAGGTCTACTGAGGGCCACAGGAACACTAATATTAGCTAGTAAGTGCCAAGAGAAGAACTTAAAAACAATGTCAACCTGTCATTGACTGGTGTTGAGCTGAAGCACCATGACAGGAACATTTTAACCAGGGCAGTACTGACTTCTGTGACTCTAAAAGCCTGGGTTAGTTTGAAGAAGAACATGCTGAAATGTGCTTTGCTCCACTCAACTCCTAAAACCTCTATTAAACAGACATTTTGACACAGCTAAGCATGTGTGCAAACTTAAACTGATGTTAACGTCTGTCTTCAATGATTGGTTGGAACAAAAAAACTGAAGCAGTGCTCTGCAGATATCGAACAGAGTGGAGTCAATAACAAACTGAAACTGGAAACAGGCTGTAATGAGTTGGCAGTCTGATCTAATATCAGGTAAGATGGGGATGACTTTCTCACACAGCTTTTCATCTAAATGATTTTTTTTCTCAGTATAATCGAAAAATAAATCAGAGAAATTAAATGAATTAATCGCAGAAAGGAATGCATATCGCCTGCCGCCTTTCATACCAGAGTTTTAAACTAAGATAATTTTATGTTGAGAAATGATTGGTTTATAGTCATTTTATATAAATCTTGAAATTATCTGAATGTGTGATCTCATGTGAGCTATTAGCACTCAGAGTATGTGTTGGGAATAATTCTCAGCTACTACAACTCCAGAGTTTAGCTCAAAATCTGCAAAGTTGGCTGAGTTACAGCCAGTTTTGACTCCAAATGTTAATCAGCTCTAGATGTACATCCATAGATTATTTTTCTGAGTTTCATTTAAATCTGTCCAGTGGCTTATTTTGCTAACAGACAAACAAATGCATACCCATCTCAGGCAAGATGAGATTTACTTTCTCACACGATTCCTCATCCAAATGATTCGTCATTATAATGATAAAAAAGATTAGAGAAATTAGTTAGATGTGTGTAATAATGTGTCAAATATCATTTTTTTCTCTAATGTGGTAAAACGTAGCAGGTATAGTGCTTTACTGCAACTTTTAAATGAAGCAGTGATACTATAGAGAAGCACTCATGGGTCAAATTGACTATCTTTCAAAAATCGTGGCTTAAAGTTTGTATTCTGGCATGTGTGCACTGTCAGGGGTTCATTTATTACCTCTACAGTGTTTAATATCCACCTCACAAGCCAGCACTTTTAAACATCTCTCATTATTTCTCATAAAAAATTGTTTCATGCTTGCCAGTAGGCAGCTTTTTACACATTTTTTCCTCCATGAAACATTCAAGCTTTAAAGATTTTAATAACTAACACGTTTCCTTAAAGAAGCCCTGATTTAAATGTTCGCTATAAAACAACAAAAAGATGCACATTAACTCAGTAAATGTGGTTTCTGCTCCTGCTGTTACACAGAGGTCAAATTACTTTTTGTCATTCTAACGCAGCAAGTACTAGAGAGAGATTTCAATTTCCTTCAAATATTCTTATTGCAGGCACGAAGGCTGCCAAAGGGTCTCAGACCTTTGTATAATTACATCTTCAATAGGCAAAACCTCAATTGTAACAGAATATCTAATTATTAGGCTGCCCATATCCAAAATTACCCTAACATGAAAGGAAAAGTGGAGCCATATCATCCACTGAGCTGCAAGGACAGTTTCCACTTCTCGTGTTGTTAAGGGCATAAGAGGGAAGACCTGTCACGGCTCAACACCTGAAGGGAATGAACAGAGAACAAGATATGACAGAGCACAAACCTGGGTCCTCTCTCTGCGCCTTTTATGAAGGAACGCTGATAACTCTGAGTGGTGCAAAATACCACCTCAACTGCCACAGCTCAGAGGAGGCCTTAATAAAAAAAAAATAGAACATATAAATATTATTTTGACCAGTTGCTGTGCCTGCCGTACAGTTTTCTGAGCAACGTAGCGTAACGAGACCCATTTCCCACATAATCACACTCCAGCCAGTGACCGTCCCCCTATCAACACCTTTGATCTTTTTCCAACATGGCAGCCATTTTCATATAGCTGCAAAGTAATTTCCCAGTGGGTGACAGGCGCTGTGTTGCAGCCTCCCAGAATAATGTACTGTGGAGCCACCATTTAGAAGTTGGAAGGCCCCTCTCTGTAGAAAGCATTTGCATTCAAATCATTGAGTCTAAAATTGGTTCTACCTGTCTGGGATCGGGACTTTCTCCTGTGGATTTCCACTGCCAGGTAATGTCAGTTTTTTTTTTTTGTTTTGTTTTAAACCTGGAGTGCATAATGGCAAATGGAGTTTGATGGCCAGACGACCTTTAACCTGGGTTAGCTCTTGGACAAATACTAAAGGGACCATGAACAGAACTCATCAAACCACATCAGATCTGTGGAAGCCATCTTGAATTGGGTTGACCCCAGCATTTAATCAGTTGTAGATGTTTGGCCAATGATTATTTTTTTGAGAATTTCATTAAAATCCCTTCACTGGTTCATGAGATATTTTGCTAATGCTACAGACAAACAAATAAACACACACACACACAGGCATTCAGCTTTCAGTGATGGGCCTTAAAAATCTGAGATAGGAAGAAGAGAGCAAAAATCTTGAAGTTGGGGCTTCTTCCAATAAAAACAATAAAATCTCATGATGTGAAGCAGGTAGGAAGTGAATCCCCCTCAGTTTTAAAAACTGGATTTCAAATCTTGATATTCCAGATTAATTAAATGCTTCCTCTTGAGATTTTATCAGGAACTTTTGCCTTTAATTCCATGTCAAGTAGAGCTAATGTTTCCCAACAGCAGCAACCAACAGTCAAAGAAAAAAAAAAAACATTTTTGCTGATTTGAAAAATCTTCCTATCAGGTCTATTAAGCTCTACGAACTAGTGTTAAAATGAAGGTGATCATCATTGATGGAGTACAGTTTTTTTTTTTCCTTTTTAATATTTCAGTGGAATAAGTCGCAGGTTTAGTCTTTCATCTGTGTCCAATCTTTATGTTTTCATAAACTTAGGTTTTCTCTGAGGCAGCCTCTGCAGCTTTACCCAGAACTTGTTGAGTGCAGACACACGTATGGTCTCCAAGGAGCTTGAACCCTGGAGCAAAGACTGACAAGGCCATAATAATCGATTCTCAAGCATGCCGTTCCAAGGCAACACTTGATCTGAGCTTCCCAACCGGAGTTCCAAATGCTTCACGGCAATTTACTGACACCGCAGAATCAAATTAAAAATGCATTCTGAAATTGATTAACCGACGCACACAGATTGATTGTTGCTCAAAAAGCAACCTGGTTGTGTGTTTTGTTTTTTTTTTCTGTTCAGCCAGAGTCAGTTCACCTTCCACTACCGTATAAATGTATTGATTGAAACACCCACTCTTAGATCTATACAAACCATTAAATATCTATTCAGTGTTTCTCCATCTATTTATGTCACTTATAGCTGATTCCATGAGCTAAACCATTTTACCAAACTGAAAAATACTTTATGGCCTAAATAAAAGCCTAGCATTCCGTGAAGGAATGCATATCGCCCGCCATCTTTCATGCCAGGGTTTTAGACAAAAACATCTTGTGCTGAGAAGGGACAGGGTTAAAGCTGTTTTGGCCAAACCTCATAAATGATCTCATGCAATATTGTGAGTTCTCCTGAGATGTGTTAACTCTCAGACTCTATCATGGGGGTGATTCTCAGCTACTACCACACCAAATTTTAGCTCAATACCTGTAAAATTGACTGAGTTATAGCTATTTTTGTGCTGGTTTCTGAATGGGATTGACTCCAAACAGTATTCAGTAGATGTGCATCCAATATTTACTTTCTGGGAGTTTCATTCAAATCCACTTCCTGGTTCATGAGATATTTTGCTAACAGTACAGACACACACACACAGAGATATGGGCAAAATAGTATTGCTCCACCTTCGCCTTTGGCAGCTGGTACCATTTATTTAGACACCTCAATATAAATAGAGACAGGTTTGACTCAACATTTACTGAGGAAAATCATACACTATCAAGTGCTTTTGTGTGGTACAATGAATGTGAAAGAACAAATGAAATGCTAGTAAATAGGATGCATTTTTATGTAAAACTGGAGAGACAGCCAAGAGACGGAGCTGCAGGCGGATGAAAGTGCATGTAATCAGTTGGCAAATCTGCTTGTCTTGTCTGCGCTGTGTTGTACGGGGCAGAGGGGTAGGTGAACGACCGGTGCTTTTGTCTCCGAGCACTGCTCCACATGATTGACCCATCCAGTGCTCACATTAGCATGGATCAACTCCTGCAGAAAACAGCCGCTCCAGCGCATTAAGCCACATTCAGAAAAAACACACTTTATTCACCCTTTCTGACTTTTATTCAACTCAATAAATCCTTTTTTTTTTGGTATCCTACTCCTCTTTTCACTTTTACACCATGCCATCCTTCCATTCCACCATAATCTCTTTATTACACCTCCTCCTTTAAGTCACAACATTATGCTTCCTTTTGTATCTATTCCCTGAACTCTCATTATACATCAGCTACAATATCACCTACAGTAACTCTCTTCTTGTTATTTCTTATTAATGATTTTCATCGAGTTTTCTCCGTAGGGCATCGGGTTCTCCTCTGCCCAAGGGGAAACAACCTCCAACTCTCTCTTGGTCGAAACTCAGAGACAGACCATCTTGGCAGTTAATGAGCCTGTTTAGAAAGACAGCTCCTCCACTAAACATTGATCACAAAGCCTGAATTCCTTGCACTCTCAGGGAAGCCATTTGTCAAGGTGATAATTTATTTTGTAGCACTAGATATGGTGTGTTGGGAATTGGGTTATTTTCACCAGACGGACTAGGGGGCTTGACAGACACCATTTTGGGTCCAAATCAGGGTTATAGTGTGCGGTATGAAACACACAGAGCTGTAAATCACTCAGGACCAGCCACAAAAGGCAAGATCTCTTCCTTCCTGCTGAGCAGGCAAGGGAATAGCAATTTAGTAAAGAGATGTGTGGCACATTTCCTTTGTGATCTGGTGTTCCTGCTAAGTATTAGTAGGGATGCTGTGTGACTTAGTGAAGGAGTAGTAGATTAAACGAAGCCCACTCTCCTGGTTCCATCATGCGGACACCGGGTGCCCAATTACAGAGATGTGCTCTGTGTAACCTGCAAGGCCAAACACCTGATGGGAGGAAGTGGCTAGAGCATAGGACGCTGATTGTGAGTAGGCGAGGCTACCGCAGTGCACCGCCGCTCCCGCGCGCTCTCAAGATGTTCCGCATCCCCCCCTTCCCCCATCTAATTGGCAGATTGCCTCAGATGCGAGATGATTTAATGGCCTGTGTGTGTGTTTTTTCCTGCCTTAGTCAGCCATTAGCAGGGACATCTGTAACGAGTTGGCCGGGCCCACTGCTGAGAGCAGAAGCTGAGACCAACACTTTCTGATGGGGGGGGAGAAAGTAGTGTGGTTGTGACAGACTTGGGCAACGATCAAAGCACTCGGATGTGTTTCTTTGGCTTACTATAACAGAGTTTTCTGGTTTAAAATTGTCAAAGTAGGAAACTATGAAGGAATGCATAGTTTTGGACTAAGATCATCTAAGAGTTGTAGTCATTTTGGTCAAACCTTGAAAGTGACATTATACAGAATCTCATGCAATACTGCGATATTTCACATGATCTGTTAGCAGCTGAAATATGTGTTGTGATTGACTGTCAGCTACTACCACACCAAATTTTAGCTCAACATCTCTAAAATTCCCTGAGGTTTAGCCGGTTCAGGTAGGCTAAAGTTGATTAGCTGGGGCAGCCAACTTGAACTGTGTTGAGTTTAAAAGTTAATCAGTTGTAGATAAAGGCCTAATGATAATTTTCTGAGAGATTCGTTGAAATCCATTCAGTGGTTCATAAAATAATGACCAAGTTATAGTCATTTCTGTGTTGTTAATGTGGCAGCCATCTTTGATTAAGTTGACTTCAAAATATAAGAAGTTGTAGATATTCATCCAGTGATTACTTTGTGACACTTTCATTAAAATCCATTCAGTGGTTTATGAGATATTTTGCTAACAGTTCAGACAAATGAGCACACAGACATAACCAGAAACATTAAAACCTGCACTTGTCCGATGATGTTTATTCTTAAAAAGCTACATGAAAACAGCATGGTATTATAAAAGTCAAGGCGTAAAAGTCTACTTTTGACTTTTGTTACACCAGAGGAAGACATCTCCAGCAAAAGGATCATAAAAAGCCATTTTCATGGGTTTCAAACAGCTTGGAGTCCAAGTGATCCCATTTCTTGCATGTGTGCCGTAACCATCTGCTGAATGCTTTGCTCAAGGGTAAAACATTACGGCCTCAACCAGAGTTTTGGCCCTAAAGGCTGCTGATTTCTGGCTCCGTGTCACTGCCTTCATTTCTTACAGCTCTCTCCTGAGCCGTCTCTATAACGAGATCTGGATGAGGGAGGGAGCTGCTTTCTTCAACAACGCAGTGGTGGAAAAATAGTTTTAAGCTTAGGGGCTTTTGAAGCCTGATGGCCATCGGTATTCTTGCCATAGCCTCTGTGGATTTCTCTGCTACCTGCAAACTGGGTCAGTTTTTGCATTATTTTAGCGATTTGTATCTCACTGCGAAGAAAGGCGAGGTTTTGCAAATGCAGGCATGTAGATGCACACCTGCACTTTGCCTCCCTCTGTTTCCCTCTCTTCCTCACACGCACCGTTGAGTTCATTAATATGAGCACATATTTGTCACTTTAACACACAAATGTCAATTGAGAGCCACTAAATCAGCTAACACTGCAATAACTGGGCAACCATTGCCATGTTATGAAAATAATAAGACAATAAAAATTACAGAGGACTAATATTAATTACCACACTCACAAATGGCACCTAAATGTAACTTTGACCTGGTTTATCTGTATTCTTGACATAAAACTGAGATTAAAGCAATAGTTTAGACTTTTTGAAGTGGAGTTCTGTGGAAAGGTTATGAACAATTATTTTATTTGTTGTAGATCGCTCTTTAAATGACCTCAGCTTAGAGAAGGAGAAAGTATGCTGCATTCTATTTACCTCAGAGATTAAAACTCGAATTGAAAGTCACACCCAACTAACTGTGCTCCAGTTGCAACTCGGAAAGCAAGCAGGATTTGCTCATTGTCCTGCTGTTATTAGCAATATAAGCTCTGCATTCTATGCCTTCAAACACGTTTCCTAATAGTATTTTGTGAGCAACCGATTTACTGAGATACAAACTGTCAGAATTGAAAATAAAAAGTTTATTACTGCAGCTATCATCACTTTTATTGCACATATTTGATTTTGAAATTGTTGTTGATTAGAGACCTTTAACTTTCCAAGTTGGAAAGCAAACTTTAGGGGGCACTCCAATTCAATTTAACAGCATGGAAATTCAGACTTCAGTGTAAAAATAAAACACATCGTTAATTCTGACCAGACTGGTGGTCTATCAGCGAGTTCTACTGGGGCAAAGACTGAAATAAATGTCTTAAAAAAAATGAAATCTCAACAAGTTTATAAAAAACATTTATTTTATAAATCGTCATCAGTTTTGCATTAGACTTGATGGTTATTGTGTGAGTGCTGATTCAGCATTCACACAGTTGTTTTCCCTTTTCATGTTTTTTGCAATTAACTACTTCTGCATGCTTTGTGCTTTTTTAGCCATTCGTATTTCAAAACTCTTAGCTCATTCAGGAGATGGGTGATCTGACTTTTTCTGGTAACTTTTATACTTTTTTAACTTTACAAATATTTTCCCTATAGTAATACTTTGGGTTCTCCTTTCAAAAATGTTCTCTTTGAAATCTACTTCAGCGTACTCGATCTGCTACCTTTAAGTCTTCACTACAGTTCTGCTGCTTTTAGCTTTATTCATCCTTTTGCTATTTTAGTTAGCATTGTTTTTTTAGCTTTTAGCTAGCCTTTCCCTGCTTTTAGCTTCTAGCTACATATTTGGTACTTTTAGATAATATTTAGCTGCTTTTAGCTTTTAGTAAGCATTTTGCTACTTGGGGGTTTTTAGTTAGTGTTCTGCTTTTTTTAACAAGTCAGTTTCAGCCTTTTCAGCAAAGTCATTTAAAACTCAGTGTTACACTTCATTTTCTCAGAAAACGCCATTTTTCCTGTCTACAGATTTCTGACGATATTTGAACATATATTCAGAAGCTGCATTTCCACGTGGGATGTCTTATTATTTCTGTTGAAAGAATTGAGTCATGCAAAACTGACAAATGTGTAAAAGTTTCTAAAATAGCAATCCCATGAAATGCTACTTTTTTTTAGGTTGGAGTTTTCTTTTTAAGACCACAGCTCACTTTGGTTTTGGCCCTGCCCCGACAAGCCATTAGCTCATGAGTCCAGTCTTAACTGAACTCTGTTTTTCCAGACTGAGGTCATTCAAGGAGTTATCTACAACAGGTAAGATATTAATTGTTCATAACCCTTCCAGAAAAGCCCACTTCAAAAGCTCTGAACTACCCCTTTAACTGCAGTTATAATCCTAAAGTCCTTTGTGGACTTGGAGAAGGCGTTTGACCGTGTCCCTCGGGGAATCTTGTGGGGGGGTGCTCCGGGAGTATGGGGTACCAGGCCCTTTGATACGGGCTGTTAGGTCCCTTTATGACCGGTGTCAGAGCTTGGTCCGCATTGCCGGCAGTAAGTCGGACTC
>NC_051434.1:7403138-7415985 GCF_001649575.2 Kryptolebias marmoratus
GGCCTGGGAACGCCTTGGGATTCCCCCGGAGGAGCTGGCCCAAGTGGCTGGGGAGAGGGAAGTCTGGGTCTCCCTGCTTAGGCTGCTGCCCCCGCGACCCGACCCCGGATAAGTGGAAGAGAATGGATGGATGGATGGATGGATAATCCTAAAGCAGTTTTGAATGCGACTCTGCCATTACGCTTCAACATAAATAAGGAATTTAAAGTACTGCAGCAACCGCTCGGCTGTTTCGATTAAGCTTTATGGCCATTTCTGTCACCGTACGCCTCCAGGAAACCTTCAGTTTTTGAGTCATCTTCCCAACTTTAACACTGTTTCGAATTCTAATCATCGAGCGTGTACTCTGTCAGCTGGGAGCCCTGCAGACAAATGAGGGACCAGGAGCAGATGTAGGGGGGCGACAATAATGAGATGCTGGGGAGAGAGGAGGGTAAAGAAAGGTAATTGAGAAGGACAGAAAGGCTGGCGAGACTGTGCAGAAAAAATAAGAGAAGAGGGAGAAAATAGCCAAGTAGGAGATAGAGAGAGGAGATAGGAGAAGACCTGCATCTGAGGTGAATACAAATGGATGGACGATGAGCACGGATAGAGGAGAGTGTGGGGGGAGGCAAAGAGGGAGGTAGTGTGAGGAGAGATAAAAGAATGTGGAAAAAGATGGATTCACCATTGCCTAATGAGAAGACAAAGGCACCAGGATGCACATAGATCTGTGCCCTACAGCAGGTGGAGAGACCTGGGAGCCTAAAGCAACCTGGCTGTTGCTGCTGGAGTCCAAGGATCGTTGGAAGCATTAAAGTGAGAGCCCACATGTTCAATTTAGGGAAGTTTGAGCTGCAGCATGGTGGCAAAAGCATATCAGGAAGAAATGTATAAACCAGCTGAAAATGAGGCAGATGGACCAAATGTGCTGAAATATTTATGGTGAAACCACTCTGCAGTCAGAGAGCGCACCCCTGGAGAGGCTTTACTCCACTTACTCCTATTTAAAAAAAACTAAATCAGAAGGTTTAGGTGCTGTAGTAGGAGTTTCAGCCTTTACATACAGCTGAGGTGCGCATCAACAAAGAGAGGAGCAGAAAGCTACTCACAGTGGGTTCGAGCTGTTCCAATAAACCGCATGACGGTTGCTGGCTCTGGAAAGGTGCGAGTTTAAAAGCGCCAGCGTGATGAGGCTGAGAGAAAACGTTACGGGAGCCATAATCCCTCCGGTGCCCGTCCAGCCCCTGGGTCCCCTCTCTTCCTGTTTTGCGTCCCTTCTGTCCCGAATGTCTTTCACAACATCCCAGCGGTCACAAAGCGGGTCTTTAACTTCCCAAACAGCGGGCTGACTTCTGCCAGGTTCCTCACTTCGAGCCTGCACGGTGCGACAGGAGCCATTTACGCATCTTCACTTCAGCCAGATCTGTCTGCGCGCGTCTTTCCTGCACTTTCCAGTCACTCCTTTTGTTTCCCAGTTCTGTGCTCTCGTTCAAAGAAACCCAAAGAGAAAGGAGAGACGAGCTGCAGCATTCACAGCTGACAGCTCTGAGGTCAGGTGTCTTGTTCTTGACGCCGCAGGCTGGATCTCTGCTGGATGCGCTCTGGACCCGCCGCCTCTCTCATCAGCAGCAGCCGCAGCAGCAGCAGCCACACGCGGCCAACCCAACGCTGCAAACCCGCCCTCTGATGGCAGAGATGCTCTCACACGTCCATCCAATGAGCTGTCCCGCCCATTCAATGCCTATCGCCCACAGCCGGAAAATGACTGGCGGGCGACAGTGCTTTTTGCCTCTGCCTGTGTGTGCTCGCGTATATCTCTTAAACCACTGGACAGATTTTATCGAAACTCTCAGGAAATAATCACTGGATGCACATCTCGAACTTCTAGACTTTTGAAGTCAACTCAATTTAGCATGGGCGCTACAGCCAACTGATTTTAGAAAACACAAAAATGCCTAGAACTCAACAGATTTTACAGATATTGAGTTAAAATCGGGTATGGTAGTAGCAGAGAGTAATCCCCAACATATACCCTAAGCTCTACACATTGCATAAGATCTTCATTTAAAACTTTGGCTTTAACTTTTAGAGTTAAAAGTGTTTGTCTCTTAGCAAAATATCTAATGAATCACTGGATGGGTTTTAATGAAACTCTCAGAAAATAACCAGTTGATGTACATCTGCTACTCTATAACTCTGAGAGTCAACCCTATTCCAGATAGTTCAAGATAGTTGGACTGAGGTGGGGTTGTGGAAGACACAACAACAAAACTAAGCATAGCAACAGGACAAACTCTGCCTCAGGAACATCTCTGCAGGCAAACATTTCTAAGCAGACATGGGGTCTCAACAGGTGCTGCTGAAGCACTTCTGAAGCAGGACAAGGAAACCAGCAACACTGAGGACTGTAGTTGCAGTGGTCGGCCAAGTGGGTGGACAAGTAAAGAACACATTGTGTTTACATCAAAACTTCAGATACACCCATCTACTGTCCAGGGAAGTCTGGCTCGAAGTGGTCTTCATGGAAGACCTGCAACCACAAAGGTCCTACGTCTGAAATGGAAATAAGACCAAGTGATTCAGCAATGCACAAAAGCAAAATAACCAAAGTGCAAAAACAAAAACGGCAGCAGGTTCTCTGAACTAATGAGTGAAAAAGTTGAAATATTTGATTCCAGCAGAAGGCTGTTTGTTTGCTGAAGGGCTGGAAAGTGGCTCAATAATGAGTGTCTGCAGGCAGCAGTGAAGCAGGTGGGGGTCTGTGCAAGTTTACGGCTGCATTTCTGCAAACAGAGCTGAAGATTTGGTCCGGATTAATGATGTCCTCAAAGCTGAGAAACACGAGCAGACACTTCTCCACTGTGCAGCATGACAGTTGAGTCTGATTGGCTCCGAATTCATTCTGCAGCAAAATAAAGATCCCACACATAGGTTGGCTTTATCTTAACCCTGCAAATCAAAAGCAGTAAATCAAAACAAAATAATTTCACATCTTCGGGATGTTAATTGTGACCTTTCCACATTGTGCACATAACTTTCACGTTTTCTTTAGAGACTGATTCATTTCAGTCCACACTCACCCACCTCAGAAAAGTATGCCTCTGCTGAATCTAAAAAAAAAGTTATGACTCACTGAAAAATAAAACATCTCAAAACTGCAGCTCAGGCCTCATCTATTGCTATTTTTTTCTTTCAGTAAATATTGCTCAGGTGCAGGGTTTACTTTGGGATAAAGGTAGTCAAGAAGGATATTTAAGACTAAAATCATCTCTGGCATTGAAATGACTCACCAAAGAATTGATTATAATCACAGTTCCTTATGAGAACACTGAGTTTTTGTCAGCATTTAAAATAAAAAACAGCCTATTTGATCAAAACATTGGTGAAAAATGAAAGAAAACACAAAATCACTTTGTTAGTTAGGAGTTGTCTTACAGAGTTTAGTCTGTATGATGTATAGCACATCGCTCGCCACTTTGTTCACATTTCCAAGACATTTTACATTTTATTAGCAAAGCGTTTTAGTTTTATAACCAGCCTGCATATTTAATTAGAGGAACATAAATCGGAAAAAAAAAAGAAATATCTTAACTCCGTTCTCAGTGGAAAGATGCCTTCAGGGAATCCATGCAAGTGTTACATTTAAAGGCCCCTATAGATTTGTACAGAATGCATACAGCAAAAAGCTCACAGATTTGACACTGACAGGCTTTTGCTGAAAACATTTGGGGTTGAAGTGTGTATTTTTGTGAGATTTTCTCTCTTTCTAACTTTTCCAACATGTTTTAATCCCAGGAATTTGCAGCTTAAAAGGCAATGGAAACAATTTTTTAAGGCAAATTGAAGGTTAAGGCTGTTCAAATTAATTTCAGATTAATATTTGAAAATGAATACTGTTGGCAGAACACTATTACACATATAGTAATAACACGTGTGTCTGAGCGCATGTATGTGTGTATCTGTGTGTTAAACAGTGAGATGTAGGCTTGGAGGGGGGTATGGAAATTTGGAGACTTTAATTAACCTGTTTAATTTCACCGGTAGTGGTTCAACCACTCTATCTAGCCTAATGTCAGCCAGCAATATTAATGTCTGAGTTAATTTCAAATATTAAGCATTAGCCTCGGTTTGATTAACTCTGCCAATTTCATATCTCATAGTGTCCTTTTTAGAGAGGATATTGACGATATTCATGATGAAACTTTAGACTGAGCGGCGCAGACATTATTCTGAATTTCCTCCAATGAGAAACGACCGCTCTGCATGTTTCTTGGTCGAGTCCCAGAAGGCCGCAGGTCACACATGTTTGAACAAATCAGTTGTAGATCTGCTGCTTATTTCCCCACATTTTCAGCTCTCATTCATTCAGTCTGTTTTCCTTGAGACAGACTGAATGAATGAGAGCTGGGAACTTTTTGGCAAGGCCCACCCAATCTAACAGCTGACATTTTCTTTTTTCTTTTTTTTTTTGTTTTGGCACGTAATTAATTTAATAAATAAACACTATTATAGGCTACTAAAACAAATACCCTTACCAAATATATGTGTGAATGCCGATTCAATATTCACAATATTGATTTCCTGTTTTGTTTTGTCACTCTGTTTTTTATAATCTACTTCTGCATATTTTCTGCTATTTTAGCCATCCATTTATCAAACCGTTCAGCTCATTCAGGAGATGAGTGCTATGACCTTTTTGTAACTTTTATACTTGCTTTAATATTTAACTTCATTTACAAAAAAAAATCAAATAAGATCTTTTCAAAACCTTCTAAAACACTGTTCTCTTTGCAATTTGCTTTATCACATATGCTCTATTTTTGTCTTATGTTACTTTGAGTTTTTAGCTTCTTTTCTGCTACTTTTAGCTTTTATCTACTGTTCTGCCACTTTCAGTAAGCATTTTGCTTTATTAAGCTTCTAACTAAGCTTTTTGTGTGTCAGAGGCTGAAGATTTTGGAAACCACCATCGTAAACAACCGTGTCAAAATACAAGTAAATATTGTTCCAGATTCCACTTAAAAAGTAAAAATGGAATAAATTTAATTTTACAAGTTGCGTTAAATTTGGTGGCCCACCTGTGAACTCTTTTTCTGTCCATTGGTCTGTTGAGTTTGCTCCCATTTGCTCTCACTCACTCTTTGCCTCTCTTGTTTTTTTGTGGTTTTTTTGAGGGGGGGGTTATGTGTGTGTATTTTTTTGTTGTTGTCGGTGATGATGCCTCTCTTGAGTGCCCTGCAGGCATGTTGCCGTGGCGACTGGAGTAAAAAGGGGCGGATGAAAAAGCAATCCTCTCTCCCATCATCCCTCCATCCTGTGGCTGTCCCACCGCCTCTCTATGCAGCTCCACTGGATCACTTCGCTCCATCCACTCCAACATTTGTCATCCTTTTGTCATCTCTCACACAGGTGGAAAGGGTTGCACATATGGAGCAGCTCTTCATAAAACTGATTATCTCTCACTTCCTGTTGTGCGTGACGACCACACAGTTGCCAGTGAAAGAGATGAAAATATAAAAAAATGACATTTAATATGTTTTATGAACCAGCAGAGACCTAAATGCAGATTTATGATGAGCTTTGTGCAGATGAGTGTGTCTTCTGAACATCTGACCAAGTGTCATAAGTTATTGAACACATTTGTTCTTTGGAGTTAGCTCTATGTGATGCACAGTTTATGAATACTTATTGTTTCTGCAGCTCTTTGTGCCTTGCTATACACCTTGGTTAGAACTACAACCTGACTCGTTACCTTGAGTCTGATTCTGTTTGTGATTAATTCATGAACAGCAGCTATGGGCATATTGATTATTCTGATAATTTGTTTTCATCAATCAGCCTCGACACCTTCATATATCCTTGTTGGATAAATATCGATTTCATTCCTTAACCTACTTCATTACCGTTGTAAGCAATATTCCAGTAAAAAGGGGGGGGAAATGCTGGTTTCTTCCTCAGTGGGATTTCTATTTTCTTTCTAGTCTTCTATATGCGCTCTCTCTTAATTCCAACCCCCTCTCATTTTGGAGTTGTCTCAAGTTTACTTGTTAATAGAATTAAATGAGGTGGCTGTGATTGAGTTCACGTCTGGCGACGATGTCAGTAAACAACATTTATTTGATTAATCAGTTAATTGAGTGAACTGTCAGACTTTGAATATAAACTAAGTGTGACAAAAACACGAAACAGTAAATTAAAGGTCTTGCATTCCTTGTAGAAATGCATATTGCTCGCCACCTTTCATGCCATAGTTTCACACTAAGATCATCTTGAAATGGTGGAGTTGTAGCTGTTTTGATCAAACCTTGAAAGAAAACGTGCAATCTCATGCAATGTCACCAGATGTCACGGAATGGGATGACTCTTAGCTACTACCACACCAAATTTTAGCACGGAATCTGTAAATGTTCCACCATTATTTTGAATTTTCTAAGGTCATTTGGCTGTGACATTCACCTTAAGTTTATTTGGCTCTAAAAGCTAATAAGTTGTAGATGTAAATCCAATAATTACTTGCAACAAAAAAGTGGTTCATGAGACATTTTGCTAACAGACAGACTCAGTTCATGGCAATGTTCTAAAAACAGATGTCATGCAAACAGTTAGAGCTCAGAGTATGTGTTGGGATTAATGTTAATCTACAACCACAATCAAATTTAGCTTAATATCTATCTCAGTTTATCTCAATATATTTACTGGATTAACTTAAAAAATTAATCAGTTGTAGATGTTCATCCAGTAGTTTAAGGGTCATTTTGCTAACGCTACAGACAAACTAACGCACAGACACAGGCAAAAACATCACCTTTTTGCCTTCTGCAGAGGGCAATAATCTGTATGAAAGTCCTTTGGAGTCAAAATGTAGCTCAGAAATGGACCACTTTCACGTTCCTTATTTCTGTCAGTGTTGAAAATCCATATTTTGCAGCCATGTAACCTAACTGTGTTCATGCAAGTGTGATAAAGTGAAAGACGTGACTAAAGGACCAAAAAAATAGAGGTAGTGAAATACTGGAGAAAACCCAGAGGCACTGATAGATTGATGTTGGAGAAAAAGGAAGAAAATAACCAAAGAAAGGGTAGAGAAGTTTACAGAAGACTAAACTAGGAAAAGGTGCAAGGAGGAGGAAGATGGAGAGGAAGCATTAACCAAATGGACAAAAAAAAGCCTGCAGTGTTTTTAAATGGCATGGTGCTGAGGAGAGTCCTAACCCAAGCTCCAGGTGGGACTCCATCTTTTTGTCCCCACGAGTGTTATGCTTAACCCACCTCGCTTCAGCGAGTACCCAGCTGTGCAAATGGCTAATGTGATTTTGAAGATATAAGGCAAGGATAATGGCATCTGCCAAGCAATCAGGAGCGATGTTCTTCGGCACTGGGCAGTGATGAAAATAGAATGGTAAGAACTGGATGCATGGGTGAGGGCTGAGCCTTTGGGGAAGGGAATGTTGTGTTGGTAAACAGCAGGGAATGAGTGGGAACTCTGAGGACAACCTGTTTATTGGAACACACAGGAATAAAATAGTAGCAAACTTACATATATTAATAAATCAATACCCAGAGGGGCTTGGAAAACAAGCCTAATTAAAGATCTAGCATTCCCCGAAGGAGTGATATTGCCCGCCTCCTTTCATGAAAGAGTTGTAGACTAACATCTAACAGCTGAGAAATGACGGAGTTCTCGCCATATGGATAAAAACGTTATTTTCAATCCCATATGATACTGCAATACCTTGTATGATCTTGCATGACCTGTTAGCACATGGAGTAAGTGTTGTGAATGACTGTCACCTA
This sequence comes from Kryptolebias marmoratus, assembly GCF_001649575.2. Lineage (NCBI taxonomy): Eukaryota > Metazoa > Chordata > Actinopteri > Cyprinodontiformes > Rivulidae > Kryptolebias > Kryptolebias marmoratus. The sequence goes on from NC_051434.1 coordinate 7,410,915, forward strand.
CTGTCACACTCAATTTAGCCCAATATCTGTAAAGATTCACAGGGGTACAGCCATTTTTGTGCAGGCAACATTGATTAGCTGTGGGGACCATCTTGAATTGGATTGACTCCGACTGTGAGTCAGTTGTAAATGTAAAGTCAATGATTACTTTTGTTGAAATCCATCCAGTGGTTCATGAGATAATCAGGGTTGATGCTAACAGGCAATGCCAAGGATTTAGGCAAAAATTTCATACAACTACTAGTCAAGATGGAAAGACCAAAGTAAAACAACTCAAGTCCCAAACATTATATCTTTGTTCAAACTTTGGCATTGCAGTTATTAGACATTATATCCTTATTTACATAAATTTATCGGGTTATTTGTAAATGTAAATTATAGTAGCAGCAGCTAGCTATAACACTTCTAGTGCAGTTTGGGGTACTTCCAGCAGGAAGATTACAATATTTATGCTGGAATTCACATGTAATCCAAATTAACAGTAATTTAAAAAGTTTGTAAAACGGATTTGGACAACAGCAGTCCACTTTAGTCCTAGCCTCGCTCAGGCAAGTGGTTAGTTTGTCAATCCAGTCAAATTTAAACTCTATTTCTCAAAACTGAGGTCATTCAAGGCCTTATCTACAACAGGTAAATTATTAATTGTTCATAACCTTTCCACAGAACCCCCTTTCAACAGTCAGGATCTATCCTCTGAAACCACAGTAAACCACTGAGGTCTTTTGGCCCACAGAGTTACACACCTGTAAGCAACATAAAAACTGAAATGTATCTTTCACTATTAGCAGCATCACCATGCTACCAATGAAACATTACAAATTAGTTATATGTGGTGTTTTTGTCCATCCTGGGGACAAAAACATTTATTGTGCAGCTTGGAAGACAAAAAGGCCCAGACAGGGTTAAGATGGCGGAATGGAGTGTCGAATGATAGAAAATTGTGTTTTAACAGTCAGAAGGTGGTAGGGCAAAGGGAATGCTGAGAATAGATACACTTTCAGTGGCATGAAATATTGAGGGGAGGACAGAAAAAAGACAACAAGAGGTGAGCAGCATGTATCTGATGAGCAAACAAAAAGAAATGAAATTATTGGCATGACTGTAAAAGGAAGGAGGAATATTTTTCCTACTGAACCTTCAGGAGACCAAAACACCACCCAGAACGTTTTTTATTACCAGGAAAAGTCAATCTTATAAAAATTGGAATCATCATTTTGTGATACATGAAAGGACAGGCAGTTGCAAACTTGCCTTTATTTAAATGCACTGACTCATTTGTCAAACATAATAATTCTGCAGCATGTTCTATAACAGGATGTTCTATACAGCCTAATTTCAGCGCTGATGCAGGCTGGAAACTTTTTCAAAATTTATTTTTATAATCCAGCAGACATGTACTGATTTTGGACCAACAATAGCATTCTGTCAGTGTGACACCCAATATTTAAAAAGAAAATAGCAACTGACTGGAGCAGCAGTCTCAAGATCTCTTCAAGAAGCTGTTTGAAAAATCTCAGTGTGTAAATGTGCGTTCTGGTTCTATCCATGCCTAAAAAGGACTTATATATATATATATATATATATATATATATATATAATTCTTTTTTATGGTCTGTTTTGTAGAGAAAAGGTTTGTACACTTTGGACAGCGTGTGTCCAACAGTACAAAACAGAGGAGCTCTGATTGCAAAATAAACAACTAAGTAAGTTACGGTCTGCCACAAACTTGCATCAGGGTGTCACAGTTGCTAAGATTAATTTATCCATAAATGCAAATGTTGCTTTGCAGAAGTTTTGTGGCACCATTTTGCAAACCATGTGATACCAACATCTGTCACTGCAGACGAGTGTGACTAAATAAATCTGCTTTTCTCTACATATATCTGCTGGAGTAAAACAAACTTTAGGTTTAATTATTTGAAGCCTTACTTTTAAAAGATTTAATGTTTTATAAGCTCTACAAGAACCATAACACTAAAAGAATTAAAGGCCTGGCAGTCCTTGAAGAAAGGATGGATCTGAGCTACTACCACATGCAATTTAGCTCAATATCTGTATAACTGACTGACTTATAATCATTTTTATATTTGGTAAGATGGATTAGCAATGACAGCCATCTTGAATTGTGTTGACTACACAAAGTAATCAGTTGTGGATCTCCACCCACTGATAAGTTTCTGAAAGTCTCATTAAAATCTGTTCACAGATTCATGTGATATGTTGCAGTACGGACAAACAAACACAGACGCAGGCAAGAACATTATCACTCCGCCTTTGCTGGCAGGTAATAAAAACGGACTGAAACTGATGTGGGCAAAATGGTGGGCCAGTGGTTATAGCTGTCTTCTCACAGCAAGGTCTTGAGTTTGTAACTCAGCTGGAGCCTATATGGTTGGAGCGCTCCAGTTTCCTCCCACAGTCCAAAAACATGCATGTTACTATAGGTCAGCTGGAGTTTCTAAATTTATCCTTTCTGTGTTGGACCTGTGCTGAACTAATGATCTGTAGGTGTATCCCACCTCTCGCCCACAGACTGCTGCTGACAGGCACTAACTCTCCATGACGCTGAGCAGAATGAAGCAGGTATAGAAAATGGATGAAAGTGATGTTTACAGACCACTATTTCCTGTAAGGTTAAAAGTTTTGTTTGGCTTTTTTTCTCTTCACTTCTGTCTGTTCTTTGTGAAGCTCTGGGAATTAGTTTTGTACAATAAAGCAAACAACAGCAGAATCAATAACTACAATCAGCAGCCTCAACTGACCACAGAAGGAGCATTAGGCGAAGGAGAAATTAAGTAATCTTCATGAAAATCCCTTTGCTCGACACGCTCCTCTCTATCCATCCTTATTGCTGTTTGTTGGTAATTGCAAAATCTTTTATTGATCAGTAATTGGCTGGAGGACAGGTGACATTAGTGAACACAAATTCCCTGTTATTGTCACTTTGCTGGCTTGATGACACTTCCCAAATGGCACAAGATTTCACTTTGCATCTCATCACACAGCTCTAATGAGAGGCTTCGAAGGTGGAACTGCACTGGCAGAGAGAACTGATCTTGGCAGAGTGAATCAGAGTCAAAAGGCAGAGTTACTCAGTGCCATCACAGCCTCGGGGGTTGGCTATACCCTGCACATATAGGCTCAGTAATGCACAGGAAAAGGAGCTATTATTAGCATAGGAGCTACTTGCAGTTTGTGATAATGGCTTTTCTGATTTGTGCAATCGGAACACTGAGATCAAATATTCCTGTCAGGCTTGTTTTTCTTAACAAAGAGGGATCCCAGTGTTGTCAGATCATGATAATCCCTACATGCTGTCCACCTATCCTTCATCCAAAAATATACAGCTTACTAAACCTGCTGCGTCTTCACATTGACAGCTATTTTTTGCCTCCTCTGTAAATGTTAGGTCGAAAGTTCACTTTGAAATAATGGAGCATGTGACCTTTTTCTCTGCAAGCAGAAGATATTGCTCCTGAGAAATTGGAGCATTTTTGATGAGAGGATGCACGAAGGAGGAGCAAAGCCCTAAGGGAGAATCAGAAATGTCACAATCACTACTGGAGCAAAGCCTGGCGTGGACATCAACATTTCCCTATGTGTGTAAGCGCGCTCTCCGGACGCAGGAAGGGAAAACATCCAGTGAATAATGGCATCAAATTAGAGGATGCAGAAAAAGATTTAGCCAAAGATGAAAAGACAGACAAGCAAATTGTGCAGGATGGCATCTTAAAAGGATCAACTTCCATAAAGATGCAAACTAATGGTTTGATTATTTAGATAGTTATTGTCAGGCAGGGAACAAGCACAATGGAATCATCATCGTGGCCCAATACAGGAAATTATTAGCCTGTAAGTACAGACAACTGAATTCACAAAATGCTTTGCATGCAACAAGTTATTGTGGCTCAGCCTCTAGCATTTTACATATTTCTTGAAATTAGAGCATGTCAATCTGCACTAACCTACTCCACTTAAAATGTTATTGAAATGTACAAGTAAGACCTTCAGAAGAACTTGTCACCCAATAAAACAAAGTTTGAGCTTTTCAGTCCCAATTCCAAACTGCCCAAATGTATTTTAAGTGAATGGATGTGCAGATTTCTTGTTGGTATTTTACAGATATGAATGAGAAACTAAACATCTCCTCATTCATACCATCTCTAAAGTCAAACAAAGAACACTGCATCATCACTTTTTTCACCAGTTTGCTCCTGACACTAAGATGCCATGGGGTGCGTCTCTCCACAACAGAGGCAGAATTGGTTCTGCTACTCGTCATTAGTTTATTCCTCCTGGTTACAGCACTGCTCTGGTGTTAATAGCCACTTTCATAAAACACTTCAAGCCGAGCCTGAGACACCTCCTGGCCATGTCTGTGCCACATCTCAGGATTTAGAATGGGAGATGTCCAACACATATTTTTTACATAGCCCTCAAAGCTCTCCATGCCAACCCCACTGAGCTACATGCTTTCTTTTGTTCCACAATGAAAACTCACATCTTTGCGGAACATGGGCGGCTCAAATGATGATTTATGAACAACCAGAGGTAGCACAAAGAGGGACTCATCTTTGTGGCCTTATTGCAGAAATGTTTTGTGGAAGAGGCTAATATCAGTTTAATTGTACTGGACAATGAACCTGAAGTCCAGTTGAGACAGTTAAGAGTCCAATAACTATGTTTGTATGGCAGGCACAGATGTCATGGAGTTCTGTGAGGCTCGGCTCAAAATGCAATGATCCTCCCTTGGTGTGGTCTGTCTTTGGCAACCAGAACTTTCACATTTGTGGGTGCCCTCCAGTGTTGGTCACTGTGACATCTGCACACCCCACATGCAGTATATTTGCATAATAAAACCACCCGGCCTCGAGCAAATACACAATTTCCATCCATCCATCCATTCTCTTCCGCTTATCCGGGGTCGGGTCGCGGGGGCAGCAGCCTAAGCAGGGAGACCCAGACTTCCCTCTCCCCAGCCACTTGGGCCAGCTCCTCCGGGGGAATCCCAAGGCGTTCCCAGGCCAGCCGAGAAACATAGTCCCTCCAGCGTGTCCTGGGTCTTCCTCTG
>NC_051434.1:7416289-7446002 GCF_001649575.2 Kryptolebias marmoratus
CAATCCGCCTGTCGATCTCCCGCTCCATTTTTCCCTCATTCGTGAACAAGACCCCGAGATACTTAAACTCCTCCACTTGGGGCAGGACATCTTCCCCGACCCGGAGAAGGCACTCTACCCTTTTCCGGCTCATGGTTCCGGCTCTGCAAATACACAATTTGACTTCTATCAAACTGTCAACTGCTGCTGACACTGTCTGTGTCTACCCAGCATCCTTTGTGTTTGATTGTCTTCATTTGCTGTTTTGACTGGTTGTTGGATGCTTTAGCAACTGCCTGATAACTCTAATACTCCCCTTCTGATGGCCACCACTCATGTTCTCTGGTGTCTTTTCTATACATGCCATCTACTCATCACTGGTCTGCATGTGGGTCAAATGACTGTACAGCCAATCCTTCTTAGTGTTAAACTTTTATCAGTACATTTCTAAAATACTCCAAAACCTTCATTTCTTTGATATTGCCACATATTTTGGTACAATTAACTTTTAAAATTATTTTAAGATGAGTTTGAAATGCACAGAAACATGAAAAACCTGAAAGTGTCAGGATTTGGGTATTTTGAGATGATTTTTATGCTTGTGTTCTTGTGAACCTTGTGTTTGGTTTGTTTCATGTGTTTTCTTTCTGTGTGGTTTTCCTTGCTGTGCCCTCTGTGTTCCTTGTGTATTTATTCACTGGCTCTCAGTCGTCTGCTCCCCAGTGATTTTCCTTGTCAGCCTGCCACGCCCATCTGCACCTGTCCGTAGTTGGTAATCACTCACCTGTTTCCACTTCCTCGTCAGCCCAGCTTTTATATTCAGTCACACCAATCCCATCTTCACTGGTTTATTGGTTTGTTTTGTTTGTTTGGTTTGTTTGGTTGGTTAGGTTGGTTAGTGTTGCTGTGATGTTGGTTTTCATTCCACCGGCAGGTCTTGCTCCTTATGTCTCCTCACGATCCTCAGAGTTAATTTTTTCATTATAAGTTTTCCTGCCATGTCAGCCTTTTTTCCCCCTTATTCTAATAGATCAGTTTTTGCTTTTTAAGAAGATGAGTCAGCATTCTGAGTTCCTTTCACTTCAACCTAATAGACTTCAAAATTTTACATTTCACTCTGTCAATATGATTTCAAATGACTTCTGTTATGAGTGCAAGTTTTTAGTTTTTTTTCTGTAATCCAAATTTGACACAAGCTGTAAAAGAACTGGTTATTTTAGTTAAGTTATGCACTTCTGGACAAACATTTGTGGCTGTTTTTTTTATCTCTTATACAGACTAATTGTTGACATATGTTTATCTAAAAAAAGACTCTAGGACTTATTTTCTGGTTGTTATATCCACAGAGTATCACAGTGACATATGGCTGGAAGCCCAGAGGGTCTGTATTCAGGATTTCAGTCATGAATCCAACTGATGCTCAGGTCATTCAGCCCTCGGCTTTGGAACAATCCCAGCAAGTGATGCTCAGGCTAGCTGTCATGAGGTCAGTATGTCAGGTCTGACCATCTTGCACAACCGTCCTCCTCCAGAGCTGAATGAGCTGACTGACCTAATTAGCAGTTTGAGTAATTGCCCTCCCACCCAGCATGGCTGAGTTTGATGCATGAAATCTGTGCGCTTTAAGCCTTTCGCCTGGGTAAGAGAGGGAGCAAGTGTGGCTGGAAGAAAAATACACATTTTATGAACTTTTCATCCAATGGATGATTTAACACACAAGTCAGAACTGTGATTAAAACTAGAGAATTTGCATTTTCTGTGAAAATCCAGTGTGAGTGCTGAGTGCTGAATGACTGAAATTTGTTGAAGGTTGAAATGTTAACTTAATTTTTTAAGTTAAAACAGAAGCTAAATTTAGCAAGACAGTAGCTAAAAGTTCAAATTAGCCACAATATAAATAGGAAAGACAATAGTGTGAATTTACACAACTGAATGATATAAAAGCTACATTTGATGCATTTTACCCTATTTATGTATTTTCAACATGTTAATTGGTCTTTTCTTTAAAGAAATACATTAAAATGGGCAGAAAGGTCAGTGATTTGGAGTGATCTTGATCTTTGAAACTCAATAAGAACATACAGCAGATCAAATTGAGGACTGCGTAAACAATGCTATGTGCAAAAGCTTGCAAAACACATTTCTGTCTTTATGATTTATTTTAATTTAAATCAGAATTCTCTAAAGGTCTTAGGTAAATAAAATGTGACTCAGGCAAACAACATTAAGAATAATAAAGAAAATGTTGAATCAGGTTAGAAACCAAAGAAATTAAAGGTGGGTTTTCCCCACGTCAGAACAGACTACTGCAGATATGATCTTCTATTGCAGAGAATGCAGCCAAACTACAGTTTTTTCCAAACTTTTATCTTTTTTTTTTAATCCCCATATACTGAGGTCATGTATACTTTTGGATATGAGGTAAAACAACCTTGAAGTGCATCATCACTAAAAGGAAACTAAGAATTGGGAAAAAAGGAAAAAAATCTACACATTTTCCTCAAGTCCATCAGTGTGTGAATGGGTGAATGATTGTAGTGTAAAGCGCTTTGGGGTCCTTGGACTAGATAAAGCGCTATATAAGTGCAAGCCATTTACCATTTACCATTTACCAAGTTATGATGTTTTCTAGATTTTTTCTCTTGTTGATCAGTGCACATGTGGTCTGTATGAAGATAATTTCAAGTGCAAATGCACCTTTGTCCAATCAGCTTTCTGGGGTCAAAAATAATCTCCACCGTCTTGACCATATATGGTCACTTCTGGCCATCTATAGCATAAATATTTAAGGCCAAAGAACTGGATATCTAAAGCTAATTTTTTAATAAAGTGACTTGAAACTGAGAATTCTGAAATTAAAATTTCAGGTCTGATAAGAACAAAGCCACCAATACTGACTGTTCATCAAATGTACAACACCACCATACCCTACAGCTACTAAATACAGATGTTTGCCCTTTTTATTTATTTTTTCATTATAGTTTTATGATAAATGAGAATAGAATGTGCTGACTGTACTTGTGCATGAACTGGGACCAATAACTTAAAATTGACATTCCTTGTTAACCATTGGCATGGTTTAATTCTTGCAGTTGTGCATTACAAAGCATCTGAAGCATCAGAATCACTTCCTGTAATTCATTTGAATCATTTTAGCTCTTAATAACTCTAACAATGCTAACAAATTGCTCAACAAACTGTTGAAAGCAAGTTGTTGCTGCCTGGTAAACAGCCTTTATAAACTTGGCCCCTTCCTGTTGTGTGCTGCAGAGCACTGGAAGCTGTAAAATAAAAAGGAAAAAAAGAATGGAACAACAGACAGCGGTTATTCACAGAACGAAACAATAAATCAAACTAAATGTAATTTACAGATCGTTTCAAAAATAATTACGTCCACACCTCCGTGGGAGGGTGCTGTATCGACAGATTTTATGTGAAATTCCATCTTCTGCTGACAGAGCATGAATTTGTAAGTAACAGCAATTTGAACTGACAGCTTTGTTTATAGTCCTTACAGACAATCTGTGATTGGCTTGTGTTTATATGTCCCCTGCTCAAAGGCTAAAGCCTGAAAACATCCCAAACAGAGAAAAACTAGAAAAAACAAGGGTGTCTCTGCAGAGAAATACACTAAAACGCTATCGGTCGGATTCTATATGATGGGTTTTTATTTTCGCTGACTCGTATTACTGTGCTACCTTCAGACATAACTTTCACACGGACTACCTTCATCTGACTGTGATCAATCCAAATACCTTTAAACTCTCACCGTAACTGCCTTCAGTTCAATTATCCCACTGCAGTAATCGCTGCTGTGCATGAGATGAAACAAATAAATCAGTCATCGGATTCATTTGGTCACCTAATAACATGTCCATATGTGAGGAGGTCTTGATCCATTTGTTCTGCCCCTGATCGCACGTCAAGATGAATCATCCCGTCTGATCCTATTGACAACAGGGCACATTGAGATTCATGTTGCCTCCTTATAAATTGCCTTGTCCTGGCCTCTTCCAAATGCCCTCCTTCTTCCTATTTTTTTTTTTCGTGAACATCAGAATAAACCACAGGGGACTGAGCTGATGCTCGGAGAGCTATTTTAGCAAGCCACGCAGTCTGCTATCACAGTAAGCACTTGTACAAAGGCCAAACGCAGTGCCTCAGAGGAGCATTGTTAGTCAGAGGTCCAGTAAGGAGGAGTAATGATCTGAGCAATCAGTGTTTCTTGTTCATAGCTCAGTGACACACAGCTGACGTGGCCTTGTATGGAGTTATAGGGGACTTTGTGCAGCGCTGCTTCTCGTTTTAAAGGTATTTGTTGCAAACTATGAAATCAAACATAAAAAATGTTATCCTGAACTATACCAGATGGTGCAGTTTGAAAGCATCTACTCCAGTAGTTTTTTCCAGACACATTTATATGCAATTCTGAAATGCAGGTAAATGCTCAATGTAAACAAAGCACTTTTATCTGCACACTTTACTCGACAAATCTAAGTGTAAATGTGTCTCAACACCTCAAAATTGTCTGACTTCTTGATCCCAAACAGTTCTTCTAAGGATGTCGCCATTGTTAGCCTATTTTCAGTCACTTCCGTACGTAAACTAACATGTTGGCAGCAGTTCACAAATTTTACTTAGACATTTTAATTAAACGATACATCAATATTCCAGAAAGATTTGTGCCAGTTGTGTTTCTTGCTTGATGACTTCTTTTGGATCAGTCTTCATGACTTTGCAATGAGTACCTTTAAGTTGAGCGTAAAAGTCCTTTTGTATTTTTTGCACTTGCTGACAATCCACAAGGACGAAACAGTCATCAGTTTTTGTTCTTTTTTTGCCCCCCTATCGCACTGCTGAACTGAGCTCACAAAGTGATGATTGTTAATTAATCTTTTGAAAACTGCCACTCAAACTGTAAGGGAAGAGAGGAGGAGAGGAGAAAGTAAATGAGTGGGATTTAACACCCTGGAGAGGATCGGAGAGAAACTTGTTAAGCTACATTTGCGTTGAACTTTGCTGAGAGCAAGCTGGAGAAGGTAATAGTGTTCTCTAGAATGAGGATGCCTCATTATTTGTGGCGATGTGAGCCGCATCAAAGCAGCTTATTATGATCATCAGTGCTCAATAGTGGAGATGGGGGCGATCCACTCTTGGGCTGAGGGCACAGCCGTGGTGTGCTATTGATTTGGCTGTTAAGAGGTGCTTGTGTTACAAAGGCCATGCATCTCAGTCTTCCATTAAGATAATTATGCTTTCCATTGCTTTTTCCACACCTCTGTGGCACACTGAATGAATGAAATCACAAATAATTAAGTTGCTTTTTATGGGTGCTTGCAGAGCTCAAGAAACTAAGCAGCTTTGTGCCATGTGCTTGATTTGGCAGGTGCCCAAAATTGTCAGTAAAAGAACAAAATCGGCACCATGAAATGCTGAATTATGCTGACATTATAACAGTTTGTTGCATTCAAAAATGATTAGCCTTTGAAATGTTAAAAATTTAAAACACAAAATCATTTTTTTTCTACATGGATGAACCTGCCTGAGTCTTTAAAGTTTAGATGCAAAATTACTCGCAAATATATGCAGGCTGCATCCCATTACACAAAGTCTTAAAGCTGAATCCTCAGAACACATCCTGCTGGTATCGTCTTCTTCTAGGCTTTTATTTGGCACGCTAAAGGCCTTCTTGGAGGACCATTTGGAATTAGCATTTTCAAAAGGGCAATCGAGTCAACACGTCGGAAAGCCGAGAAAGGTCACCAGGTTTCCTACTGCTTAAAACCTCACTCCATCAAGTTCTTGCCCTGCTGCCGGAGCAGCTTATGCCAAATTGAGAGATTGCCCATTTTTCTGCCCAGTGACATTAAGAGGGTCGTTTAGCACCAAAAAGGTCCAAAAACTCTGACCGGCTTGAAGAAATCCACCTCAAAGGTGGCAAATGGGAATTAATGGAATGCGAAAGCAGGATCTTAGACCCTGGTATGAATATCACTGAGTTAAAACCAACATGTTGAATTGGGAAAGGTCTAAAAGCACAGAAGAGGGGTGGGGGGGGTCTTCCCTGCACTGGGTGGCAAGCAAGGCAAGCAAGGCCCCCGACAGAGGCTGATTCCAGCAGTGGGGGGAGATGTGCTTACACGGTTGAGTTAGTTAAGCCTGCGGATCCGGAGGGGACAGAGAGGCAGAGCGTGAGGGAGCAGCAGGAGTCCTGGCTGTGGATAAAAGTGCTGCCTCACAGGCACTGATATCTCTGGGGTTGACCTTGGCAGACCAGCATTTGCTTTCAACCAATCTGCTTATTATAGAACCGGAACAGTTAAGAGTGGTCGAGTGAGTTCTGTTTGCTTTCTATTAGAAAACCATTTCAACCAAATCAAAAGTTTTATTCACACAGTACATCGTAAAGCTGAGTAATTTATGGAAATGTTTCAATTTCTACAATATACACAGAATCAAAGGCAGTCTATGTTGACTTTGATTGAATTATAGGAACAGTAGAATTACAGTAAATGTAAGACCTAAAATATACAAAATGATATTTGTATACAGTAAATGTACTAAGTATGCAAAACTGGAAAATAAGCCAATGAAAATTAACTTAAAAGTTTTATTCTTGTAATGTTTCTGCAGACTGAAGTACCTTTCTGCATCCAAGTATTGTCCCATTGTACGAACTTTGACATTAATCATCACAAAAACCAAATGCAAGCGTATGGGTCTGAAGCAGACGGTAAGTAGAAAAGGTTTGGTGCACAAACTCTACTTTTTTTTATTGAAAATGATATTCAACATCTGCAAGAGCATTGCAATGAAATCTCAAAAATAATAAAACTAGCACACCCTGGGTCAGTGCTTATCACCCACTGCCTTGCAAATTGTTTGTGGATGACTCTCTGCTACCACCACACCAAATTTAAGCCCAATATTTGTAAAACTGACTAAATAATATACATTTTTGTGCTTTGTAGGGTTGATTAGCTGCAGTGGGCGTTTTGAATCAGGCTGACTCCAAAAGGTAATCAGTTGCAGATGAACATTTAACGATTTCTTTCTGAGAGTTTTGTTGAAATCTGTTCACTGATTCATGAGATATTTTGCTTACAGACAGATCTGACTCTAACAGTTCATGGCAAAGTTTTTTAACAAAGGTCAGTTAGTGCTCAGAGTACGTGTTGGTAATGACTCTCAACTACTACCACGCCAAAGTTTAGTAAACATTTTGTAAAACATGTTTGTTTTCTAAGGTCAGTGAGCTCTGCTGGTCATCTTCTGTTAAGTTCTTGTGTTGAACAATGAACAGACTACCGTTTTATAAGGTTAACTTATAGCCTGAGGAAAAGCTTCTTCTCATAACAGATGTGTTGCAATTTATCAAATAGTAGACAACGTTTTAGTCATTGTTAAGGTTTTTTATGGTCTTGTTTTTGTCCTGACTTGGTGCACCATCTGAAAGCAATACCTAATTCTCTTGGCACAAGTTTTTATGAAGCCAATTCCAGGATGACTCCTGTATTTATGATTATTGCGTAATAAATTAGCCCACTGGAAATGGAATGGTATGCACTCAAACACAAGTGATGACACACTCCACCCACTTTTCCTTAACTAATACCTTTCCTCTCCCAGCACCTGGTGTCCCTCAGCTGTTGATGTCTTTTTATTGGTGACAGAGGCCAAATTAATGAGAAGTGGCATCCGTGGGGTTTGCAAAGATTTTACTTTAGTCGAATAAAATCCCCTGATTGAGGGTGGTGCCTGAGGCACAATGAGTTTACTATGTCTCAGTCATGTCATTTTCATTTTCTACTCCTCTCCTGCAGCCCGGGCCTTCATCGGCTATGTCAGTCTGCAAATGACGTCTGAATGTGTCTTTCCACCTGCTCCCCCTGTTTGTCAGCATGTTATTGTCGTCTGAACACTCTCCTCTCATCTGTTTCTCATCACCTGCTCTTTCTCTTTTAGCACGTTTTCTCTCCCTTTATGCCCGTCGTCCTTTTGCCTGAGCGACATGTGGTGAGCAGGTAAATAAATCACTTAGTAGCTCTGGAGAAGATAACGAGGCAGTGGGGGGATGTTGAGCGCTCTGCAGATGTGTGCAGATGCTTCGCCAGGGGCCACACTCAGGAGGACCACGCCACTTTATATATATATATACCAGATATCTGTTATGCCCCCTAGAAAAACACAAGGACTCTAATCAGATACTCCAAATAAACACTGTTTTGAATGCATGAAGTGAAATGTGATGTTTTTCTCACCAGCCTGGATCAGACCGAGTGATATTTGGAGGGTCATTGATGGGGGACAGAGAGAGGACTGATAGAAATGTGCCCATGTGCAATATTTTCCTTTGTGCTCTTTGAAATTTACCAAGAGGGACGTTGAGAGGCAGCGTAAATATGCCCAGGGTGAAATTTCACTCTCGGTGACTGTACATGCAGCAACGAGTGAGACAATCGCCAACAAGCAAAAGGCCCAATTACATTTTCTAAAAAGAAAATTATGACATTAGGGTAATGAAGGGAAAAACTCTGCTAATGAGAAAGAGAGACACAGAGGGAAGGAGACAGACCTCACTTCAGTGCTGGGTTTGTGACAGACAAAGGAGCACAGTTCAAGAACAGCCAAAGACTCAGAGAAAGGAGACTTTTATGTTGCAATTAAATAGCTCCTTTCGAAAATGATTATTCAAGCTTTGAAAACAAAGAAAGCTATACCTTTTCATCATCTATTGGAAAATATTGTAGTAAAGTAGGAAGATGAGGTGTGGGAAAATTGAGCAGAGTTAATGCTGCAATCAGAGACATATCTCCTTACCAGTCTGACACTAATAGAGCTCAGAAGGGCAGGGACAAAAATCGATCGGCTGGCCAAACTGGGATCAAATGTTGAAAGAGCGAAAATAATACCAAAACACATAATTAAACACTCCGTTTATGATGATTCCAAGAATGTAACTACTGAGAAAAAAAGGAAAAACACAATTTGAGAATGTTTTTGTTGAATTTGTTTTAAACGCCGTAAATCATTGGTGTCCGATCCTGGTCCTGGAGGGCCACTATCCTGCAGGTTTTAGCTGTTTCCCTGCTCTTCAGCAGGTCTTCAAGTCCTGCAGAAGGTTGTTATTCACTCATTCATTTAAATTAGGTGTGTCAAAGCAGGAAAACATCTAAAACGTGCAGGAAAGTGGCCCTCTGTGACCAGGATTGGAAACCACTGTGTGGTGTCTGTGTGAGTCAAATAAGGAGTTTGAGCTTGGATAACTTCCTTTTCTTCAATTCAAACCCTAAAACATGCAGTGCACAACCTTTTCTTCTTCTGCATTACTCACAGAGCACAGGAAATGTCATAATCAGAAAGCACTTAAAAGGTAGAATGGGTTGTTTTTAACTCTAGACTAATGTTTATTAGTTTCAGTTATTTAAGACGCATTTTGTTGTTTTAACTCTACATTTAAGCTTAATAGGTCTGATTTGTGTTTTATGTTTACCTGCCTCAGGGACTGCAGATGGAAATTAGCCGATGTCATTGTGTATCTTTCCCTTGTGAGTATCATGTTTGTGCAGATAGTCCCGTATCTATAAACTAAACCCAACCTTTAATAGCTTTTTAATGTGAGCAGCCAGTAGCGACATGAAGAAGCAAAAAGTACTGCTGTTTGCAAATTCTTCCAGGTTTAGACTATCCTGTCTCTTCAACATTTTTTTTAATTTATAGTTGTTAAAATATCAATGAACAGTAGTTGTACGAAACAATGTTGTCACAAGGTGGTGGAGAAGAGAGAAGATTCAAAAGCAGAAAAAGTTGAAAGGAAACAGGGGGTAATAAACAACTTGAAGTTCAGTTGTACACACGCTATTGCAGAAACCGCTAACATACAAAACAAGAAAAGAACAAAAACTACATAAAAACATGATGCAGAAGACATGAGGAAGTTTGACAAAACCACCAGTAAACCAGGTTGAATATGTACTGAGGGAGCAATCAGCTACATGCAGAGCAGGTGTGGTGATTACAAACTGGTGTATAGGAAAGGATAAATGAACAAAGCAGAAGGAGCTCAGAGCTAATAAGACTATAAATATCCCAACACAGGTCCATGATTCAAACAAGACCAACAGAATTAAAAAATTATCCAAAACAAAACCAAATCAAGACAGGAAACAGGAAACACATTCACTGAAGACTTATGAAACACGAAAAAGGTTCAACTAAAGAACAACTTGACCGAAATAAAAAATAATCAAATACTATCCAAACAACAGCATGTTTTATTCTACTTAGAACAACAAAAGATTTGTAATTTTAACTAGAGTGAATTGTATTTGAAGTAGGTCTTTGTAACATTTTTTATAGTGTTTTAAATTTATGATTTTTTTTTTAATGGTCAGTATGAATTTATGATACCTGGAAAATTAAGCATTTACTTTTGGTTTCTATTTGACTTTCCCCAGAAGAACCCTTAGGCATCTCTTAATGGTTTCTTGTGTATCTGTGCTGTATTTAGAGCTTTCTGACACAGAGGAGTTTGTTTAGGCAGGTGAAGTGCTACAGTGTATTAAAAAATTTGCTCAGCTAAATGCTTCATGGAAGACAGACAATGGCATATTTATTAACACCACTGCCATGCTTTGGCTAAGCAAATGGAAGCTCAATTAAGGCAAATAAATTAGGATTAACACAGAAATGCAGCGCATTTTCATTTTAATTAAATGTGTTTATTATTTATTTCCAGGAGAGAGGTGGCAGGAAGAGGGAGGGGAGGGGGATGCCTCATTGCTTCTTTACAGACTGAAGGCGAGTTTCTGAAGTAAAGATCTGTATATCCGAAGTGGCTGACACGCCTTGTGCACATACACATTTTTGGAGAAAATGATGTGGATGTTATTAGCACTGATAGAAATTCACAGATAATCCCCATCCCACAACCTGATTTGAAACACTTTTACGATGCCTGCAATGCGACAGAGGGAGCCGAATCCGAGTGGCCCCTCCATTCCATTCTTTTAAAGTTACGCCTGGCCAGGTTTTATGAGCTCCTACACAAATCATATTAGATGAGTTGCCACCAAGTCATTTCTTATATATTACTGCACCTCATCATATCCCAGAAGGAGAGGGCAAAGAAAAAAAAACAACCAGGGGCCCACACTGAGCACTGAATAGCTAAATGGCAGAGAGACAGAGGAGGGGTGACACACGTCGTGTCATCCATGTCACGGCAGCACGTCCTGCTGTCTCGTACGGTATAATCTCACCAGCGCGGGTGTTAGACAGGCTCTTTCTGCCATGCCAATATGCCATTTTGGAATGGAGGCACAATGACAAGCCGCGGAAAATCAGAGACATGATGCAGGCAGATGCACAAACAGACAGACATAATCACACACGCGCCTTATCCCTGCACACACACAGTTATATCCCACTCAAACTGAATCACAGACTTCTAATCAGCAGGCTGCTTGTAATTCTCTGCCTGTTATTCTGGAACCATTATGTATTGTTTTTCTCTCACATTTAGAGAAAAATGGTCAGACATTTGTTTCAAAACGACAACAATTTGCACAGAATACTGATAGTTTTAATAGTAACTAAAGTTTGGTGATCATAACTAGATTTAGTGACAGAAAAGCACTCTGCAGGACTCTTCAGAAACCTTTAAATGTTGCACTTAAACCAATAGCTCAGATCGTTTGAAATGGGATTTTGTAGATGGTTATGAATTTCAATTTCTTGCTTGTTGTAGATATTAATTTAAACTGCCTCAGGTTGACGAAAAAGAGTTTAATTGATGAGCTAATGGCTAGTCCAAGTGGAGACAACACCAAAGCTGAGGGTTTTAAAACGGTTTATAAAGCACTGCTCCCACTGTGAAATATTTCATATTAGAGTTAGTTTAAGATGTCTGACCTAGCCATTGGTTTAGAGAAACTCTGTTTTTCCAAACTGAGGCCATTCAAACAAGTAGATATTAACTTTTTATACCTCTCACACAGAAGTAAAAAATTTAGAATTATCCCTTTAAATGGTACACTTTTCCACAGTTGTCAAAAAAGAAACAGACTTTAACTTCTACTGTTGGTTTCAGCAATACTTGCTGTAAACAAAAAAACGTTGAATAAAAGATTAGGAGGAAGGGCACCTTTTAAGGTAAGAGAATAAAAATTAAACTGTAGGTAAACAACCAGACTGCATTTTTCAGTCTGCCACCTGAGCCGCCGCTGCTGCAGGGTTCACATGTTTCATTGTGTTTAGCCTCCTGCCCAAAGACTTCACTGCAGTGAAGTTGAAATATGGGACACAGCAAGACCACAAACAGCTGCAAAAATTATTAAAATGCGCCACAAGTGTCTTTTGTTGGAAATCCAGCTGGAGCAGTAATGTTGTGAGACAACTATTGTAACCATTTGGAAATGTGTTTTTTTGTTTTAAAATTAAGAATAACTCAATCTTAGAATGTGTGACATGTTTTCACTTCAAACACTAAAGAGGATTTTACATGAGAAGACACAACAGACATCTGTTTCTGCTACAAATTAGAAGTCTATGTCAACTTTATTATCAAAATCAAAAATATCAAATCTAAATGGTTTGCTTTATGAAGCAAAGAAAACTTGCAGAGTTCATGGCTGCATATATGTCAAATCCTTAAGCTTTGTTTGTGTTTAAACAGACCAAATCCTAATTTCCAAAGAAATCCCACTCATTTTAAAATAATTAGAAATAAATATAAGGATTTATCCTGTAGTGTTTTTACTCATGTGCTGTTTGTTTTTATTTTAGCTGGAAGTTCACTTAATTTGATGATTATACTTATTTTTTTATATAAATAAGCTCCAAATATGTCAGATGTTTGGTAAAAAACAGACATGTTGAAGTTGGGAAGAACTTTAGGGGAGCCCCTAAATACAAGCTTTGTTTTTAGTGTATAAGAGACGCTCGTCAGCGAATAACGTCACTGGGATGAAAGTGGGGTGACTGCAAACAGGAGGGGCGTTTACCTAAACTGGCTCGGAGTTTTCTCATTTTTAATTAATAATCTTTAATAATCTCTCTTTTGGAGTAGGTTTTGAAACATTAAATTGTGAATTCACGTTTAAATTTCCACCAGAAGCACCTCAATCCAAGACGAGCAAATGTTTTTTGTTTTAGGTTTTTTTAGACAAGCACTAACAATTTGTGGAAGAATCAAACTAAAGCTAAGTGGTTTGCTTGGGGTTCGTTTCGAGGTAGGCTATTGCATAATTACATAAAGTATAAGCTTTTGTTGTGCATTAGTTCTGCTCCTCACCTGAACCCAGTAGGAGTAAAACTGTAGCCTCAGCAGCACTCTCCTTTGAGTGGAACAAGTACACTTATGTGTCCATTGTCTTCTCAGATAGCTACAAGCATGAATCAGCTCCCCATTATACTTTCATGAGGGAGCAGAAAGACAACCCACAGCTTTTATTTTCTTTACATTATCTCTCCGGACACAAAGGTATAGGAGAGCTTTGCAAACAATGATGTATGGCACCTCCACACACATGCATTATCACAAAAAGAGCCCTACGGTTAGAGAAAAAGAGTTTCAAGCCTGCAGCCAAAGAGGAGGATGGTGCTGCAAACACCTAGATCAGGAAGTGATGGAGCCCGTAAGTATTGGGGTAAATTACATATTAATTCAATTCAACAAAGCTTTCATTGCAAGTCACGTTGAAGGCGGCTGGCGACAAAATTAACAAAATAATGAGATTTCGACAAAGAGAAAGGCCAACAGAACTGGGTGGAAGGGGCAGATGAAGGAGAAAGAAGTGAAACAAGGAAAAACAGGGAAAGATGTCATTTTAGAGGTGAAGGCAAGATAGGTGTGGAAAATGAGGAGGTAAATGCAGCAAGAATAAGGGCAAAAAGGGAGCCATAAACTGCATTTATAAACACGTCTCTATAGTAACCAACTGGTAATTTCACCAGTGGGAGCAGGGGGTGGAGGAGGAGAAGGAGGGGGAGACAAACTGGGCCACCATTTTACCAAAATACAGCTGGTTATTACAGCGAAGACGGAGGCAGAGATGAAGAACACCGAGAACAAATGGTTATTAAAATTTAAAAGGAAAAAAAAAACCCCAGCAAGAACTAAAAGGATTAAACGTAAGATGAAAATTTAAAACTTGTAAGGATGCTCACATCCATTTTTATTTCTTCAAACACAAGCAGAAAGCAGGTTGTGCTCCTCGGGGCTCTATAATTACATGATTGGTCTGTGGTTTTACCCTGCTGAGGGAGCGATTCCCTCCTTCTTTTTACTGGGAGCAGCTTTCATGGTGCTCTGAGCCTATCTGTGTAAAAAAAAAAAAAAAACACAAGCAGCTACAGTGGGTTGCCTGTAATGTTGGGGGAGTTAAAACAAAAAGGTAAGAGTAAACGTGAAACGTGGAGGTCATTTTTCCTGTAGCGGTACGTGCTTCACATAATGTACAGAGCCGCAGCACTGAATGCATTTGCCCTCTGGCTGTGCGATGGTGATTACAAGGTGTGCACGTCTGCAAATGTGCAAACAGTTGTGTCATTTGCTGTTGTTGTTCTGTCATCATTAGAAATGATAGCTCAGAGCTTTGGAAAACAGGGTTCTGTGGAAAGGTGATACCTCTTCACAACAGGACTTACAAAGGATTATTAAATTGTTAATAATTCAGTTACTTAATTAGCTATAAGCACCTTAAAAACCATTAATAAGCAGTTATAATGCATTCAATATGAGGGAAACAGTGGCTTGTTTCTTTTCAAATATTAAGTGTACACATTTCTTTTTTACCCAGATCGTGTCGTAATTTTAAGGAACTGGACTTTCACCAATAAATATTTGTCCTTAACAAATGATTCTAGCAAACAAGAGAAATTAGGTAAGTGAAGAAAGAAACTAGTTACCAAGATAGATTGATAGCATAGCAGCTGACAAATACTAAACTTGGATTACTGCATGACAAGTGTTTTATAACAACTGTGTTTTATTTTAAATTAAGTGTTTAAAACCTAGTAAATGACATTAACATAAATGTTATTATACTGTGAATTAGCCCTGAAAAAGTTATGAATAACTAATATTTTTCCTGCTGTAGATAGCTCTTTGGCTGACCTCAGTTTGAGCAAATAAAATTTAATTTTGACCGGATTGACGAGCTAACAGCTAGTGTATGTGGGGCTAATACGAAAAGGAAATGCTGCCATCTGAAAACAACTCCAAACTCAAAAATATTATAGTGATTAATGTGAATGCTATTCTATAAACTGTTATATTGCCGTCAATTTAGATTTACATGAATATTACTGATCAAATATCCTGATAATTGTACTGGAAATGCTACAGCCAGCTGCTGCCGCCTCTATGTGCTTGCAAATAACCTGGGGAATCTGTTGAAATAATCACAGAATGTGTTTGCAGGAATTGCTATCATTTTTCTTTTTAAACTAGGGATGTTTTAAGATGGCAGAAGTTAACTTTGGTCTTACTCAGACTAGCCGTTAACTCATAATCTACACTACATTTTTTAAAACCTCACATTGAGCAATCTGAACTATCCCCTGAAGGGTCTTCTACTATAGCAAAATGTTTGTTTAATGTTCTGTAAAAAGCAGCCTTTAATATTGTTGCTATGGTGTCTATTTTATTCTATTAGAGTAACTCTTACATGCAACATAAAGATTATATAATACTCTATGTAAGCATGGATCAAAAAGAGCCTAGACTTGTAAATCTCAATAATGTGTCAGTCTCCACGTGTTATTTCTGACACTGCAGGGTTTTATATTTGGACAGCATGAAGTGCTGGTTCTAATTGTTATCTGAGGCACTCAGAGAAAAACATTTAATCCACAGTCAAATTTTTGACAGTTTCCATTAACCTGGAGTATATGAGCCAAAAGATGAGGTCGTATTCTTTTACTTTTATTCTTTCATTGCACAACTGGAGTAAAAACAATCCAGCTAAAGCGCTGAAACAGCCCCAGTTCTTCCTCCTCCTCCTCTTTCTGTTCTCCCTCTGTCTTCCCTGACAAGACTGCAGATAAGGCACCAGCAAACAACAATAAGACCATGGTTTCATGTCAAGAGACCAGAGAGGAGCCCTGCGAGGGTCTCACAGGGTTGCAGATAGATAACAGTGCATGCCTGACTCTTCGGACATCATGCGGACCGGAGAATTAATCAAAGGCGAAGCAACAACTGACCAGCTGAGGCCCGCTTGCAAGAGCAGCTTCTTGGCCTTGGAACATAAACCCAGTATAAGACACATGTTCATAAAATAGCTGCCAGAGTTAAAAAAAACAAAAGAACAAACAATGTTTTGGTACGTTTCTAGAGAGCATACTCAATATACACTGATTCTCAACTTTGCAGTTTTGTCTAAAAGTAAGCCTTGTCAGTCTCAGCAGAGACTTTTGAAGGACTTTTGCTTGGAAGCATGAACAGATCCAGAAACAGAGGACCATCTGATTGGCTACTGAAGTGTCATTGTCCTTAAAGTTACAAACTCTGGCTGTTTAAATGTTTTTACTGATACTGTGTTGTTCCCTCTGCCATCGCTGCCTAATCTTCCTCTGCATCTCTGGTGTTTGTCATGTGAGAAGAACCATATTTATTTCCTGAGCTTCATCTTTTTTTGGTTCCCTCCACCGTGACAGGAGTGTTATTGACCCTGTCGGTCACCGTGACACAGGTCAGTCCTTCCAAACTGACTGACTGACTGGTTAAATAAATGGATGGACATGTGGGTTTGAAACCAGAAGTTTGAGAAACAAGAGAGTGAAAAGCTGTGACACAGTTTTAATAGAGTATGTTTAAACACAAAAGAAAAGGCTGCTCTGCAGAGATATTCTTCTTGACACTATTAATATTCTCCACACATTCTACGTCTCCTGAATTTGGATAGAAATGTAAACCAACTTTGTGACACAGAAAATTTAAAGCTGAACCTGAATTTAACATCATATCTTCACACCAGTTGTCTGATTTGTTCCCTCAGCAGATAAAGCTCTCAAGTTTTCATAATTTATTGTTTTTGGTTTTTTACTGACGTTAGATTTGATTTCCTTCACCAAAACCAAGTTCAGTTTGGTTTTCACTCTCTCCCAGTTTTATGTTTTGGACTTTTAAAGACCATTTTTGTTATATATATATATATATATATATATATATATATATATATATATATATATATATATTTTTTTTTTTTTTTTTTTTTTTTTTTTTAAAGCCCCACTTTGTGACCTGGTTATCTGTTGCCTTTTGCAGATGGATCCTCTCAGGCAGAAATTATGACACGTTTAAAAAAATTACTTTTTTCCGCAAAATACAGCGATGCCAAAAGTGTTTTTGTTTCAGCCTTATATCTGTTTACACAGATATTTTTATGAAATACAAATGGATGGATGTTTTGGAAAAAATGCATTTCTGTGTGAACAAGGCCCCAATGTTTTCTATCCTTCCACTCTTTGTTTGAGAAACACGGAAAAGTTGTAAATTGGCACCTGAACTGTTTGAACAGACAATCTTTTTATTATGCAAACCCATACATGGGAACGTAATCTCAGTGGAAACACAGCCACATCAGTTTTGTCACATGGCTGGGGCAAATGGCCTCAGGTGAGAGTTATTTTGCCACTTTATAAACTCCATAAAGCTGTAATGTGACTCCACCATGGCTGAAAGCATTACACTCCCCCTCCCATTTTCACAGTTTCATACATCTCTTCCTCACTTTCTTCCACTTTAACCGCTTCGCTCCCATTTTTTTCTTCTCCGTTCTCCTTCTCTTTCCTCTCGGCTGCTCTCTGATGTTTTTTTTTCTCTGTGTTTCCTCCAGCTCTTTTCTGATTTCTGTAACAGATATAGTTCTTGAAATCTAGTCCGTGGGGAACCATTGAGGCAGCACACGGGGAAATTAATGTTGAGACCACATCGTCCAGGATGCCTGTACATGTAGTGCGCCTAAGCTGAGCAGTTTGCAGCACACATGCTGCCACAGAGGACTTAGCGAGATTATGTCTACAATAGAATGAAAAGGAATCCATGCTGCAAATTCCAAAATAAACACCCATAATCCACAGAGAGGAGTAATTTAATGTCTTGTAAGGGAAACAAAGTGTTAAATTGGAGGCATCAGTTGTATATTATTATCACAGTCTCACAAGAACATTCAAGCGAATAAATTACTGGTTTCTGTTACAACTGCCTTGCTAATTTATACATTCATTATGCGACCTTGCACACATGTGTAATAAATTAGATTTTAAACCTTGTCTTTCCGCATATCTATACCTCCAGCTGAGATTTAGATAATAAAATTCAAATTTATGACATTAAATCCAGAAGGCACTGTAAGCTACTGAAAATAAAAAACAGAAAGATGTCTAAACAAAAAAAGAGTAAAACACCTTCTTATTCGCCCAAACTAGAATTTATTACCCTGAATAGAAAAGCCCTGTCCGTTTTAATTAATGATAAACAGACAAGTGGGAGGAAAATAGTGGATGCAGCTCTATCTCTGTGTCTCTGTGCTGAAACCAGTTCAGAGCAATTTTGCTTGAGGAAAACATTGGGCTCTATTCATCTGGCCCAGCTGCCAGCAATTTGTCTGTCCAGGAGGACCCAGTCCTGTAAGAACTGAATGAGCCCTCCTTTCCCTCACAGAGGCCTCTAGTTTCTTAGCTCATCATGTTTGATCTAAAGTTGCATTGGGAAGAAAAACCTGCACTTTTGTCTGTGTTTCTAATTTGCAAAACTTCTTGGGACAAGGAGGAAACCTAACATTATGGATTCCGTTTTATTTTGTATCCTAAATGTCTGAATTTCTTGGAAATAAAGCAGGTTGTCTATCCAGGTGGAACACAAACAAAGACACTTTAAAACACAACTTAAAGTCAAGGTCATGCATCACGATGTCTCACTGGGTCAGGACGCATTCATGCAGCCGCAACATTTCTGTACTCTGGAAAAATGTGCCACCTGCACATGAATAGTTATTGACATCAACAAAAGCAGAAGTTATTGGATACAGTTTTACTTCTTAAAAAAAGTTTCTCAACATCTAAATTAGAAACCAGCGTTTCCATCATAATCTCAACAGTTTCAAAATGTTTTTTCTCCACTGCACAAAATCTCTCCTTGAAGCCTGAAGTATCTGATTGCTAATGGAAAACCAAGCACAAAAAAAAATCCTCTTTTCTGAATACAGTAACAGCACAGAAATGTCATGTCTGCCGCTCGAGTAATTGCTTGTTTGTGTTTCCCTGTACATATTTGGCTCACCTTTTTCTCCCGATCAATGCTAACAAATATAGATCAGGCGAGCTTGCATTTTACCATCCATTTTGATGGACGATCCTAATGAGGAGGCCTCTGTCATCGGGATCAGAAGGACACAATCCAATTTTATTCAAACCTTTGACTCCACAAATTTAATCAAGCGCATTTTTGTTTTGTTTGTGGCTTTGTTGTTTTAACATTTGCATACATTAATTTCACATTTTAACATTTGTTAGTTTTCTTGTGTGGGTGTTTGTGCGCTTTTAAAAGTGTTTTTGTGAATGTGCATATTTGTGTGAGGAGCAATAAATGAAACTGTGTGTGTGTGTTCGGTGTGAGATGTCATTCAAACAGCATTCTGTGAGTGCTGCAAGGCTGAGATAAGCGTAAAGATCTGATTTCACTTCTCAGCGTGCCTACTGCTTTGGCTAATTTTCATAATTAATTAAAAAGCCGGTAAACATTACATCATGCAGCTGATAAGCTTCCCTGTTGTTCTTCTTGCCTCCCATTAACTGGGAATTATCACTTTGTGATACATTGTGCCGCTGCACTTATTGCTGAATGTCAATGGAGTGAACTTAATGTTCGACTTCACAGCAAAATGACACAATGTAGCCTCTGTCAATCTGTCAATCACTGTGATGAGCCTGAAGTTAACAACAAAGAGCACCAGAGAAGAATAATCCTGGCAGAAATCCATATTGGCCTCATCGTGCAGATAGACCCTCTAGTTTTTCCTCAGCTGCTCAGTGTTCTCTAACATCGTCTGACCAGGAAAGCTATATGTTCCCACTAGATAAAATGGAAGATAGTGACTAATATTTTTTAGTTATTTTCAGCTTTCATCTATAAGGGAGAGAAGGAGGCTTAGTTACAAACGGCTCGTGTGCAGCCAGTTTACAGATGAAGAGAAGTATCAAAGGGAATTTAAAGTTGATTTTTAACCTGTTACAAAAAACTGATAAAAATAAGAAAATGATGGAACAGTTTCAAATAAATGAGGGAAAAATTTAAGTTAAAGGAAGGATGGCAGGAAGAACAGAAACGTAGAAGAGGTTTTTAACATGACGTGCTTGCAGCTGCCTGCTGTGAAGAAGCCCTCTCAGCGTTACGGTCCTCATTGGTTCGGAGGACTTAGAGAGGTGCCACGAGCTCTTCACTCGATGCCATCATCATCATCCTCCATCTTCTCCCTCTTAATCTTTCCATTCATTCTCTTCCTTCCTTTTTCCTCCCACTTCTCTTGTTTCATTTCTCTTCAGCAGCCACTTCTGAGTCCTTTCCTATGATCCAACACTCCTCTTGATTCCCTTCCTCACTTTCCTCACGAGTCAAGCATCTGCTTCCCATCGTCCCTTTTTGCTCTGTAGCTGTCTGTGTCATTACACTGGAGACTAATCCAGTCGTCATGGGAAAATTTAGACATAGTAAGCCTATATCCGTCACTTATAGCCCTCATTGTTGCAGTCTCGTCCTCTCTCCAGCCCACACACTCCTGTGACAATCAGAACTGTGTTTGCTTTGGATTTTTTGGAAAATAAGCGGGTCTCCTGTTGTTTGTCCGACTCCTGGCTGCCCCTGTATGTGGAGTCAGGATTAGAGGCTCGTAATGAAGAGCAGATGGAGTCGTAGACCTGAAGGTTGGGTGAGAGCAGTGCTCTGATGGATTAACACAGCACGTAAGTGTTTGCTTGGACCACAGCGTGTAGCCTGACAAACTTATATCTTTGGGTCTTTGCAAAGCTACCGATGAACACATGAGGGAAAAACAACAAAATCCAACTGATCCAGAAATCCAGAAAAATGACAGGAATTGCATTTTCTGCAAAAATGCTGTGCAAATCCTGAGTGCTGGATGACTTCTCTGAAATGTGCTGAACAAGCTGATACTGTGTTGTTAAAGCTAAAAGAAGCTGAACACTAGCTAAAGGCTAAAAATGAAGCAAAACTGCTAGCTGAAGTAGCAAAACAGAAGCTAAATAGTAAATGTAGCAAAATGCTTGCTGAATGCTAAAAGAACAAAAGGCTACCTAAGAGCTTAAAGTGTCAAAAGGCTAGCTAGAAGTTAAAAGTAGCAAAAAAATACATAAAAGCTAAATGTAACAAAAGGCTAGCTAAAGAAGCAAAAGCAGACAAAAAAGTCAGTTTGAATGAGTTTCAATGAGATCAATGTTTTTGAAGGAACTGAAGAAACCTGAACATATTTCTCTGGGGAAAATATTTGTAAATAAAATTTAACATTTTAAATAGTTTTTAAAATACAAACAACAAAAGTCATAGCACCCACCTCCTGAATTAGCTCAACGTTTTGATATCTGAATGGATAAAATAGCACAAAGTATGCAAAAGTTATTTGATTGCAAATAAATTTACGAAAAAAATAAAAACAGGAAAACAGCAGAGCGAAGACTGAATCAACATTCACACAATGAAGTCTGCAGTCCACATGTTCCCAGTCTGGCTTCATCCATTAGTAGGAATCTCTGTGGAGGGAAAGATTTGGACGATACATGCAATGATTCCCTTAAGAAGTCTCTCACACATAGCTAGAGGTGACAGAAAGAATGGCACAGCACACCGTAACCCCCAGAGCCCCCTGGAATCAGGTGTAAGTCTAATAAATATGGAGCCGCACCGCGCAGAATTACTGTCCACCGTAATTGCACATTTTCCCACAGTAATTGACGGAATAATTAGGACTCAGAGGAGTCACTGAAACCATCTGTGCAGGTAAAGTGAAGATGTCCGAGAGGGATGACAGAGGTGGAGAGAGATGCAGCAGCAGAGAAATTAAAAGTGTGTGACAGAGAAAGCGACCGAGACAAAGGGCAAGAATAAAGTCAAAGTCAAGTTTATTAATAAGCACGTTTAAAAACAACAGAAGTTGACCAAAATGCTGTACACACATAAGGCCCAGGAATAAATGAGACATTAAGAGTGACATAACACAATACAATACAATTAGACAGTACAGGCTAAAATGAAAATAAAAGATGTTAAGAATCAGTCAGGTTTAAATAAAAAAATATAAAATGAGGAGGTTTTGAAAGTGTCAAGTAAGGATATCAGGATTGCAAAAGTGAGCAAAAAGGGAAAACAAATTTGCTCATACTTAAGATGTAGTTATACTTCTTTGTTATCAGTTGCTCCCATTAAAGGTGGACGATCTTGTAATGCCAGTGTTTGTGTGTGTTTGTTTGAGCTCTTCAAAACCGATCATTTGATCTCTGGATTAAGCTCAAATTTGGTGCGGTAGTAGCTGAGAGTCATCCCCAATATGTATGCCGAGCACTAACAGATCGCAGACCATCTTCCTTTTAAAACTTTGGCCTTAACTGTTGGCGTCAACCTTGTTTGTCTGTAAGCAAAATAGAGTTTTCTCATGAACCACTGGGCGTACATCTACCTTAAAAAAAGGTACATAACGTACATTTTGACAGATATTGAGCTAAAACTTGGTGTGGTGGTAGCTGGAAGGCACCCCAACACAAACCCTAAGCACTAAGGATAGTACCTCACTGGGTTAATTGTCAAACAGCATTCACGAGGGAGTCTCGAAAATGTCTCAAAACCTTCATGGAGCTCCTTAATTTTCTCATGAGAGTTACAGCAGCTCGCAGGCTTGGCGCTTGAATTTTGAATATGCTCAG
This sequence comes from Kryptolebias marmoratus, assembly GCF_001649575.2. NCBI lineage: Eukaryota > Metazoa > Chordata > Actinopteri > Cyprinodontiformes > Rivulidae > Kryptolebias > Kryptolebias marmoratus. The sequence goes on from NC_051434.1 coordinate 7,439,207, forward strand.
TGTAGTTTCAGCCCAGTGAGATACCACCTTAACACACTGCAAGAGATGTTGCACTACTGTGTGTAGTCATGCATAATGTTGTTTTTAATATTTGACCAAAAAGGCTAAAACTCTGTCATCTTTTAGGATAAAATTATCCTAATTTATAAGTCTGGCATGAAATTCAGTGGGCGATACTCCTTCAAGGTCTTTAATCTCTCGTTTGTACTCATTTCAATGTGACAAACCATTTTCAAAGAAAAGCCACAATGATTTGAAGAAAATGACAGACTAAAACTTTGTGATCTCTTTCTTTCTGTGAAAACATTTATCCTTTGGCGAAGTATTCACAGGACAACTGGATACGACTAAAACAGGTAACGACTGCAATCTTTTCTTTGTGCCTGCCAGTTTTTACAAATTGCCGGCACTGGCAGCTGATCGTGTCGCAGCAGACGATCCTAACATCCCGACAGTGTGAGAAAAAAAGATAAAATAGATTCTCGCCTGAGCATCTACCCTGCTGCATTACATATTTTCTGTTTTGATTTTCCTTCTAGGTTCACCCCGCTGTGCTTCTGTTGCTACATTCGGGCTCTCATTGTGGGAGACGTGCACACGATTTACTAATGAGAGTGGGTTGCAAATTGTGCCGCGGAGCAGAATAAAATAAGCGCTGCACGTGTGTGCGCAGGTAAACATAGTTAGCCTCCAATTAATGATGCATTACCAAAGTTCGTAGCCATGGTAACATTTAGTGCAGGCAAAATGGGGTGACGTCAAAACCTCAACGACCAGAAGTTTCCATCCAGTTTGGTGCCATTATGAGTCCAAAAACAGCTTATGGGACTTTGCTTTTCATTCATCGTTTCAATCTTTTGCTGTCTCTCTAAATTGATGCTAATTTAAATGTACAAAATGCATCCAGAACGTCAACCACGTCTCCGCTTCCGTTTAATATTGCTTCTCATGATCATAGATCACATGAACTTCGGAGGTCCAGTTTATTTTACCACTTGATTTTTTTGAATTTACCAGAATTCAGACATGCTGATATAAACAAACACAACAGATTTAAGGCCTAGCATTTCTCAAAGGAATGCTGCAAGAGTTTTAACTTCAGATCATCTTATGTTGAGAAATGACAGCCTTATAGCGGTTTTGTTCAAACCTTGTAAATGACGTTATGCACTATCTCGTGCAGCATTGTGAGATCTCGTGAGATGATTTAGCACTTAGAGTATGTGTTGAGGATAACTCTCAGCTACTATCACATCCTGTTGCATCTTATTTTGTTTGCTAAGGCCGCTAAACTGTGGCAGCCATCTTGAATGGAGTTAACTCCAAAGGTTAGTCAGTTTTATATGTACGTTCAATAATTATGTTTTTAAAGTTTTATTAAAGTCCATTTAGTTCATGAGATATTTTGTCAAATCTACAAACACATACACCGGACCAGGGTTTATAAGCAAAATTGTGAAATTACTCTGAAAATAGCAAAGAGCTCGCAGAGTTAAAAGTCTCCAGCTTTTGAAACACAGGTTCCCTTTTTATTGCAGAGTGGTCACAGCGAAGCAATATATTTGTCGCTCAGGGTAACTTTGAATGACAACCATCAAAAAGTAAAACGGGGTCTATAAAACGAAGCACGGTTGTTCCCTGCATTTTATGACAGCAGGTCACTAATAAATATTACGGGGTCTGAAGAAATATGAAGGAGCAGCGAGGTGGCCAACTTTATTGTGCGTTGCATGCTGTCGGAAAAAAGTGAATACTGCAGAAATAAAAAGAGGGGCCTGGCTTTTCATGGTGTCAAGAAAAAAAAAGATTTTTGAAAGAATTTTTTATTCAAAACAACATGAATTTGTTTGATTGCACTATAAATAGGTTGCAAAGTTGTTTTTCTGGTAAATCTTTGATTGAAATGGCTGCGCGTGAAGTGCTCTGAGACTTTAAATAATTAAACGTGTTACCTGCCAGCCGGAGAACAGGTCTGAGCCGACGACGTCGTTCAAACTGAAGATTGCAAAAGTCTGAGGTAATTCAGCTTTTCAGCTGTATTTATGTCCACAGCGTCACTCTAATGGAGAGCAGGACTACTCTCCTCCACTTTAGGTGTTTTAAAAGTAAAACAGACTTTCTGAGAGCTTTTCAAACATCACCCAGCTTCCACCCACCAGAACAAACACTTTCCCACATACTTTCACCTACATGCTTTTATCTACATCACCTACAGATTCTCTGACAGATGAAACGCTCTAGTTTTACATTTTGTGTATTCAACGCATCCTTCTCTTCATGACAGTTTGTACAAATTATTCTATCAGCGGTGTATCCCATCCTTGTCTTTTCTTCCAGAGACTGAGGCCCGTTGATCGCTTCACCGCCCATCTTTAGCAAAATATCTTATGAACCACTGGATGGATTTTATCAAAACTTTCAGGAAACAATCACTCACTTTATGCTTACAACTGAATAACTTTTGAAGCCAACCCAATTAAAGATGGCCGCCACAACCACCACTGTCAGTGTTAGAGATAAGATGCTAAAATTTGATGTGGTTGTAGCTGAGAATCATTTACAACACATACTCCAAGTGCTACTTTCCATGCAAACTATTTGCCTCAAACTTTAGCATTAACTGTTGAAGTTAACCCTGGTTGTCTGTTAGCAAAATATTTAATGAATGTCTGGATAGATTTTAATGTGATTCTCAGAAACCAATAATTGGATAAACATCTACAACTTATTAACTTTTAAGTTCAATCCAATTCAAGGTGGCCACCACAGCTAATGGACATTAGCAAACACAAAAATGACTATACCGCTGTCATTTTTACAGATATCGAGGTAATATTTGACAGGGTTGTAGCTGAGAGTCATCCCCAACACATACAGTATCACATGAGATTGCAAACAACAGTATTGTCAGCGTTTGGTGAAATACAACTCATTTACCAACATAAGATGATTTTAGTCTAAAACTTTGGCATGAAAGACAGTGGGTGATACTTTAGAAAATCCTAGGCCTTTAATTTAATTATAATTACAGTTAAATAGTGCCCATTTTTGTTTAATATAAAAAACACACAACCCAAATTGAATGATCAATATTCAATGAAATACTCTGAGTATTTACACTCCTTGGGTTATTAGCTTCTCTACAGAGGTCATTCATCTTGTTTTATATTTATGAGAAGATTTTCACTTTATTTAACAAATGCATGTCACTGCAACAGAGTCTATAAGGATATATTTGTCCTGCCCATGCCTATTTTATGTGGCCCAGTTTTCTGCTGCTTGTCGCCTCTAAAATCCAAAAGGCTTCGATGACAGAGACGGGTTGTCTTTAAAGCCGCTGCAAACCTCTGAATGTCTAAAGAATCAGGGAGCGCCAGGAGTGTCAGAAAGAAAACAACAGTGTTAAGGAGAAATGTACATGAATTTAGAGGAGAAGCGAGAAAGGAGTACAGAGAAACAGAGCGACACAAAGTGTATCCATGGGAGATGGAGGGAGGAGGAGGTTGTTAGGCTGACACAGTCAGAGCAGGGTGCAGTGACTGTGAAACAGCTTAAATAAACACTGCAAGAGAGCAGGAGGGGTGGAGGCAGGAGGAGAAAGTCAGCGACTGGGTTTCTTTGGGAAACAGAAAGTTTAAAAAAAGAAAGATTTAGGCTATTTGTTCAGAGAGAGAGAGAGACTTTATGGAGACAAACACAGCGGTAAAGAAAGTGATGGAAAGGCTGTGTGTCACCAAAAGAAAGAGAGATAAAGAAATGAAGGTGTGTTTTTTTAAGAGACTGTGAGAGGGAAATGTGGATTGTAAAAAAGATGGAAATAAAAACCAGAGTTTTAAACTAAGATCACCTCATCTTGAGATTGGAGTTATAGCCATTTTGATCAAACCTTAAAAATAAATTTTGTACAATCTCGTGTGACAAATCTCACATGATCCGTAAGCGTTTAAAGTATGTTCTGTGAATGACTTTCAGCTACAATCACACCAAATTTTAGCTCAGTATCTGTGACATCCACTGAGATGCGGCCATTTTTGTGTAGCCTAGTGTTGATTAGCTGTAAGGTTTGAAACAAAGATATCGCACAATGTGTTGCACAAGAAGCTGTGTTGGGGACGGTGCACAGCTACTACCAAACCAGATTTTAGCTCAGTATTTGTAAAACTAAGTTATAGCAGTTTTTGTGTTTGCTAAATTTGCTTTGCTTGTGGCGGCAGTCGTAATCAGTTGTAGTTCTAGATCCACTGATTACTTTCTGAAAGTTTCATTAAAATCTGTTCAAAGATTCATGAGATATTTTGCCACCAGTTCAGATTAACGAACACAAAAAAAAACATTACTGCTCCACCTTCGCCCCCTGATACAGAGGCAGAGTATAACCAAGAGCACAGAACTGAACTCAGAGGTGTAGAGAGTTTTAAAATGGAGGTAATAAGAGTGAAATGTGGATGGTAAAATAGAACGAAATATAAGTTAGAAAAGTGAATTGATGGAAACAGAAACTCCGACTGCCAGAGGGGGGAACGACACCTTGGGGAGCGCTTCAGCCTTAAACTCACATGACTCTGCTGTGGCAGAAAAACCTTAAACCTCCAATCCCACTGATTCCCATATGCTCTCCAGCCAATGGTGGCACGGTGTGCCAAGTGCCAGAGTCATGGCTCCACTGGGGTTTCACAGTCGGTTAAAACCAACTGACATGCACAAAATAAACGATTATCTAACACAGACTGCTGCAGATGTAACCCGCAAGATTTTGATCCACAGGTTCTCTCTGTTTCTGGTGACTGAAGTTGGTTTTATTCACAAAACTGTAGTTTTAATAGAGGAAATAGCTTAATGCACAGCACATACATTATTAATGTTCATTATAACGTTCACTGGCGGACTTCATGCATTATTCCAAATAATGCACAATTTTAATGATGCTAAATGTGTAATAATCTAAACCAGACCTGCTAAAAAGGTTTCTCATTTGTTCTGCAGTTTTCTTTAATGCACTGGAATTTTTTTATTACATTTTGTACACAAATTGAAGTACACACAGTGTCACAAACAACACCGATCTGTGCATGTGTGTGTTTGTTTGTTTGTTAGCGAAAACTCATGAACAGATTTTAATGAAACTGCCAGGAAGTAATCATTTGATATAAGTCTGCAATAGTTAACTTTTAGAGTCATTGTGATTCAAGATGGCTGCCACAGTTACTCAAACTTAGCAAAACGCTAAAAACTCAGTCATTATGTAGCTGAAATTCATCACACACACACACACACACACACACACACACACACACATATATATATATACACACATATGTCGAGCACTAACGGCTCGCATAAGATCTTTGCTTAAAACTTTGGCACACAAGATGGCAGACAATGTGCATTTTTACAACTTTTTTGTGTAAATTCAGATCATAGCAATTTGTTTCTGATGAAACTCACGAAGTCAATGATGGCAACATTCCCTTTGATTTTTATGTTAGCATTTCATATTTCACTCTACATTGCACCTCAGAGTGCAAGCTGTACTCCTTTCAGGTGTGTTTTCATGGATCACGTGCATGTGTGTGTGTGTAGGTGCAGCAGCTGTGGAAGCTGGTTCCTGTCTGTTGTCTACGGGTCAAAGGTCGGCAGCTCAACTGTCACATTTACTCCGTCACAGGGTCTGCCTTGTCTTACGACAGTGGTGTGAGGTTTAAGGTCCACTGGCGACACTTGACCCTCCGTTGTGGGCAGCATGTGAGCCAGCAGGAGACTGACAGGGCAGGGCTAAAAAATGGCAGCCAACACAGGGGTCGAAGAGCCAAAGGTCCATGAAAGGAGTCACTGGGATTAAGAAAACACAGGCAGGGTGACGGAGGAGAACCAAAGGAGAGGACAACTTCTCTAGGAAGCATCTGGGTCTCTTTTAGGCTTTCATACTTTCCCTTTCCATATTTCTCTCTTTCACACCTGACTCTTCCTCACTTGCTCGCTCTGCTGAGCTGTTGGCTTTTGGCAAGGCTGTCCGTTCCCCCCTCTCGCTCCGTGATGGAGTGGTGACTCGAGGAGTGAAGGAGCGATGAAGCGATGGAGGCCTGAAGCAAAAGGAAACGCTCCCCTCCCTCTATTGGGATCTTTCACAGAACCTACATTTCTGTGTGATTAATTCATCGCCTGTTAGAAAAGTTACAGACTGTCTATGGAGCCTTTTTGGATACATACTGTAGCTCACCTGAAGTCATGGTAAAAGTGCATACACCATCCGTCGGATGTTTTAGGAATAAGGTCATAAGCCAATATGGCTACAGATAATCAATAATAAATTACACATTACTCTGTACTACCATTTACTCAAAAAAACAGAACTCCGTTTGGACTGAGGTTTGTGCTTTGACCAGGTAATTACAGCATCTGGATTTTCCTTTCTCTTGTTTTTGTTGCAGATTTACTGCATGTCTCGATTTAACAAGCTTTGACAAATGGCCTCACATTTGACTCAATGATACTTCAGAATATGATGAGCTTGTGGTTGTCTCAATAACTTCAAGGTCCCTAAGCTGAAATAAAAAGCACAAATCATCAACACTTCTCCACCGTGTTTGACAGTTGGTTGAGATCTTTGTGCTGATGTGACGCATTTGTTTGTTTGTTTTCCTGTTTTGGTACTTTCCACTGACACACACACACACATATATATAAAAAAAAAAATTCCCTTCTTACCCTCCGCGGGTGGTCTTTGTTTCATCCTCTGAGCTCGGGTCCTCTACCAGAGGCCTGGGAGCTTGAGGGTTCTGCGCAGTATCTTGGCTGT
>NC_051434.1:7446540-7471623 GCF_001649575.2 Kryptolebias marmoratus
GATACTGCGCAGAACCCTCAAGCTCCCAGGCCTCTGGTAGAGGACCCGAGCTCAGAGGATGAAACAAAGACCACCCGCGGAGGGTGAGAAGGGAATTTTTATATATATATATATATGTGTGTCAGTATATATATATATATAAGAGATAGAAAGAGAGAGAGAGAGATGTGTCCGTTAACTTGAGCGGATACTGCAAGTATGGACATTTAAATCCAATTTCTCTTTAACTTTGCCTCATGCTTTGTTACTTTTTTATTCACTTTGATGAGCCATTTGTTTAAAATTGGACCAATTAGTTTCTGTAATTTGGTCAATTTAGCCATTTCGCCACGTCCTTGGGGTTTTCAGCTCTTGGAAATCCCAATATTGCTTTTCCATTTGATGTCCTATCATTGAGTTGGGTGGAGGAAGAGGGGGTATGTTTGGTTTGAGGGTTGTGCAGGTTGTGGCAGGAGGAGAAAAACCATCAACCGTTCGATATCATAATGGTGCATTACATCTCCAAAAGCTCCCAATGCGTCGCAGCCAGCAACCCCCGAGGTCAGACATAATATCTATTAGCTGTTATAGAAGCATGTGTGCTCTGAGCGGAGGGTCTGTTTCTCAAATTCTCTCCCAAAGGCATCATTGTTTAATTGCAGGCAGAGTGGATACAAAGGGTTAGGAAGGGTTAGCCTTGATGCGAAGCAGTTGGATGGATCCAGGCCACTATTTCGCCATTAGACTGAACCAAGAATTTGGGTATCGATCTTCAGTCTTCATTTACATCTAATAGGCTGCAGAATTATCACAGCTCTAATGAAGATTTGAAACTCATACGGCTGGATCTGGAGTGACCTCGGCGTTGGGAAGATGTGTGGTTACACGTCGCTTTGTGCTCCATTCTGTCTCATTAAATAGTGACATCCATGCAGCAAGCATAACTTCAAGCTAGCATAATTAGCTCCCACCTACAATTAAGGAGCCTCTCGTGTCTCAGCGCTATCTGATTGTTTTGCTGTGTTATTAACTTTCGCTGGGGAAAATGCCGATCCTGTTTCTCTGCGGTTCGTCTCCTCAGTGCAGCGCTCATTCCAGCCTAAATGCTTCTGGTGTTTATGTTTTATAATTCTTTATAACTGTCTCTTTTAAGAGAAACAGACTGTTTATAAGTGATTACTCAATATATCTCCTGTCCGCATGTGGGGGTAGATGATTAAACTGTGTCAACAATAAAATACTTCTTAAATCTATTTTCAGCCAGCAGATTCTCTGACACATCATCTTTCACTCTGGTGCCTTGTAGATGTGCTTAAATGGCTCCTTTATCAGCTTGCAAAATGAGCACTTAATTGAGATACACGGTGTTTGTCTTGCGCTGAATACGCTAACATTATATCGATCTCGAGGCCTTGTTTATGTCACATTTGACGGAGCATGATCAATTCTGTCCTGGCACTTTGATTGATCACAGATGTGCTGTCACAAGTATTGATTCGGGCTATGCTTAGAATAATGCCACCATCCTAAATAGGGTGAATAAAAAAGAAGAAAAATAAACAAAAAAAAAACATGCTGAGCTGGTTTGATTTGTTCCCTTCTGGTAAACTCTTTGTGTGTTTGTCTGCATTTTTGCATTTCTCCTGCTCTCCTCTCTAAATTTACTCCAATGAACCTCCATGTCTCCCTCTTGGCCCAAGTTACTCCCTTTTGCACATTGTTCCTCCTCCCCTCTCTGTCTCTGTTCATTATCCCTCCTTCCCCAACTTCTTGACTTGTCATTTTTCCAAAGGCCCCCCCTTCCGATCTCCTCTGTGCATCTGTGAATTCTCTCCATGGCGTTGCCCCTGTACAGCCACACTCTTCACTCCATCCATCTTTGTCTCTCTCCTGCCTCACCCAACTCCCCTCATCCATCTCTCCTGCTCCCTTATTCATATCCTCTGAGCTTTCTCTCTTCTCTCGGCTGCGTGTCACGGCAACCAAGTGTCTCCTTGACCCTCTGCAGTAAAACCGTGCGCACGCATTGCTGAAAAACTGCAAAAGAAGTAAATTGTTTGTAAATTCTATCTACTTATCTTCTGCTTTACATATTACACTGGGTTATGTTGAGTGTTTTCTCATTCAGTCTTGTGGACAATAAGGTTTATGCTGAAGTTCTTGCATGAGTGTTTTCTGGTTATGAAAGATGCAGTTCTTCTTCCCAAAGATGCTTGTTGGGGGTTTGGGTCAGAGCTCTCCACAGTTCAGTGAAAATATTCTACAACACTGGGATTCGTTAGGGGTGTCCCGTGGTTTAAAGGTTGCTAAAGATGTGTCATGTTTGTGTAACTAGACAACTTGGGTGGACATTATTTGAAGCAAAGACAAACATCCATCTGGCCTGCACACCAATAAGACTTATTCTACAGCTTGTCAGATCAGATAGCAAAAAAAAATGCAAATTATAAAATGTAAGGTTTCCAAATAGTTTTTAAAACTTTTTAGAGCTTTAAATATTTCATGAACTCAGCCCTATAAAATTTTAATTACTCTGCAGGCTTGAAAAGGCTCTTGAAAAGTGAACAAATTAGAGAAAATACAAGTAAACTCACCGTGGGACTGACTTTTTCCCTCACTAAGTCTTACTTGTTGCTCTGATATCAAAGTCCTGAAAAGAAAATGAAAACCAACACCTGTGTGTGTGGGTCTGTGTTTGTGTGTGTGTGTGTGTGTGTGAAGTGTGGTGGACTATTTGGCTCTTGACTTTAATTTGTCAGCAGATATGAGGGTAAACAGTTTATTTGGGGGGGACAAAAGCTTAAAAAAAACATTTTGGTCATTTTTGAAAAATGAAAAAGTTTCTTTGTTTTCTTTTGAATCTTCATTGAAAGAGGCACATGTTTTCCTACAAATAATCACATGTGAAAAACATGATAAATTCACTTTTTTTCTTAAAGGATACAAACCTATGAGTTACTGTAAGTTAATGACTAAAACTTAGTCAAATCTGCATTTAAGAATAACCTTTTGAAGCTTAAAGTTTGTACAGAGCAGATATCAACTTAAACTCTTTTTACATTGCTTCATTTTTCATCCACGTTACAATCTTCTGCTTTAGAGATAAACAGAAGATTAGGTGGATTCTTATCTGTTTTAAATGCAAAAACAAGTTCTTGTGCCTGTTACTTACTGCACTGAGTGATTTAGGGAGCTTGTGCTAAGAAGAAAGGTTTGAACACTGCTGCTGGAAGGATTGATGAGGAAGTTTCTGCTGTGTTTGGAAGCAGAGTTTCTTACAGTCATACCTGCATGGATAAAATAACTACATAATACAATACTCATCAATATATCCCCATGACAGGCTTCACAGTCCATTGTCCTGTCAGTTAACAAAACTCTTTTAAAGGTGGCGCTGATTTATTTTAATCAGCTACCTCTGTAATTATGAATCAGTGTGAATCCCATGACAGTGTTAGCTTCTGACGAGACAAAAGAAGTAGTCTGGAGTGCAGGGAACAAAGATTAACTTGGAAAAATATCACCACCCAGCCTAGATCTGTACATTTTCTGTGTCGTACACAATGATCAAACAAGGAAGCAGAATCAGATAACAGGCTTGCAGTCTGGATTGGACTAAACACAGAGAAGGTGGATTATTCAAGCAGAAAAAGAGAAGCATGCCTTTGTATAATCTTACTCAACATCTACAGAGAGTAATTCCACCTGCCTATAGACAGACCTTGAGTCATGGGGGGAACACTTCCGTTCTCGCCTCTGGGAGTACAAATCCTGGGGCTTTTTTCTCTTTAGCTCCTTTCTGCTCCAGGCAGATTGGCCTCATCCTGACTGCAGGCGGTAGTTTTCCAGCTTATAGGGACATTGCTTATAGGGACAATTAGTTTACTGCACACTCTCATTCCATTTCTTGCGCGATCAATTTTCCTTAATTGGTTTCTTGTAAAAAGAGGTCATCCTTCCATTAAAAATCCCATTACTTAAAACCATGCCAGCCCAGGATACAACTCTATCCCAGCAGTGTTTAAACAGCTGGAGCTCTCAGACCAGCAGTCACAGATAACTGCTGTTTATTTTAGGCAACAGCACGTAAATGGTCATTATCAAAAGGGGAAAAACAAAATGTGGAGTGAAGGTTCCCCCAATTATCCTTCTGTTTACATCTCATGATGGATTTAATACAGTTCAGTTAAAAAAAGAAAAACATTGTTAAACTCCTGGCATTACTTTTAGGTTTTAAAGCAATAGATTAGATGTTTTGAAGTAAATTAATATATCATCTCTTGTAGACAGCTTTTTGAATATTTTTTATCTTTACCTAAAACAGTTTTTTCAAGTTTCTGTTGAGGAAAATTATTCTGAAATTGTTCCTGTATTTTTAAACAGTTTTTCACAGACTGGGGAACCTCTGCCCATCTTTACTTCTGAGCGATTCAGCCTCTTTAAAATGTTTTTTATACCCAGTCCTTCTACTGATCTTCTGCCAATTAACTTAATTATTTGCAAAATGCTCTTCTAGCTGTTTCTTATTCGTATCACTTACTTTTACAATCGTTTGTTCCACTGTTCCAACCTACTTTAGTTGTGTTGCTGCTATCATGTTCAAAATTACCAATTATTTTCCTAAAAAATGTAAAATTTCTTAGTTTGAACATTTGATGTGTTCACTATGATCCACTGTGAATAAAATGGGGGTTTATGAGACTTGCAAATCACTGCATTCTGTTTTTGTTTACATTTTAAACAAACTTTTTTTGGAATTAAGTTTGTCTTCTATATTAAAAATCAAATATAATGAAGATAGTAATTAAAGTTATTTAAATCTGTGGAAAAATACATAGCAAGAATGCAAAAGTCCTGTCACTCCCCCCCCTCCAACACTTTTTCTTTTTCTTCCTCTCATGTCTGTCTCTTCAATTTTTGCTTTTCTTCTCTTTCAACAGAGCAGGGCCAATTAGAGAACATCCCGTGTTCCTTCTTGGCTCAACCAAGGCGCTCTCCAGGGCCACTAATTAAACACAACCAATCCTCCTCTCTATTTCTTCCTTTCTTCTTTCTGTCTGCTGTCCCTTCCCTTCATCTGTCTCGTGTTCTCTTCCTCACAGCAACCTCTTTCTATCTGTCTCCTCTCTTTTCACAGCTCTTCACTCCTCGCCCTCTTTGCCTGTTTGTCACGGCAGAGGTTTGATATTCACATTGGGACGGTCTTCAGAGTCAATCTGTACAAAGCACCAGACTTGTTATCGCCTTCAGATCTGACAGAGCTGCTCCTTTTTTATCCACGGCCCTCCAGAACCACTGTTTCCTGCTGTCCACAGCTGAGCCCGCTGACGCGACAACTGCTCCTGTTAACGGGCCAGTCATCCGCTGCTCTCGTGTTTCCCCTCTCACTTTCCTTTCCGCGCTCATCACTTCCTGTCAGGACGCAGTGAATTAAACACAGGCAGCTTCTCAAATGCTTTCACCTGGCAAAACATTTGTTTTCTAACTGTAAATGTTGGCATAGAAAAACAGGAGGCATCTGTTGTTCCCATATTTTTGTATAATAATCCAAGAAACTTGATTAGACAAACATATGATCCAGCAATTGTGTTTATTCTCATTAAACACTGATATTTGTTTTTGGCTGCTGTGCAAACGAATCCTGTAATAAGCAAGGAAGAAATACCAGCAGACACCACAAAATGTTTGTCTTTGCAAACTTCCCATCATAGGAAATAACAACAGGGGAAAGCAATTTTTATGATTATGAAAGAAAAAAAATACTGAAGCTTTCAATAAAAGAGAAAATAGTATTACAAGCAAATTTCTCACAATCAAAGCAAAACATGACACCGAGGACAGGTTTTGCTCATTCTGATTCATGTAGTTTCTTGTTTCAATCAGTTGTTTGTGTATTTGTTTGTGTGTGGGTGTGTGTGTGTACGTGTGAGTGTTAATTTGTCAGTCTGTTAGCAAAATATCTCATGGACCGCCGGAGAGAGTTAAACAAAACTTTCAGATTTCCCTTAGAGATGGGCTGGCTGCAACAAACTAAAACTAATGTGCTTCAAAATCTTTCTGAATCTTTTCTGTGCTTGTTTTCCCTTATTCTAAACGACTGTAAAATAAAAGAAAAGAAATCTCCTTTCCCTTTAGACGTGTAGAAATTCCCAAGTGTCCCACAGATGTACGTACATATTTGCGTTTTAATAGTTTAAAGGAGCCAGAAACTGATGAGATTAAAGCTAAAATACACCTGAATGGAGTTAGAGCTGTTGTCCAACCTGGTTAGTAATCTTTTGAGTGGTGAGGACTGAAAATCCATGAAGGCAAAATAAAGAGTCAGTTGTGTCTGAATCTGTAGATAATACATCATTTGAATTTCATTTCACTTTCCTCTGTTGTATGAAAGCAGTGGTAACATAACCAGACATAGGATTTATTTCTGCACAACAGCTGCTAGCATAAACACCATGGTCAGTAACTCCTTTAATTAGTTGTGCAATTAATTTGTTATTTCATTGGTTCTATTAATTGAGAGGCTGATAGTCGAGATCGATGGATTTCAGTGTGTCTCGTTACAGATTTTTCCATTACCCCTTTTAGATTTATCACACCATATGCTTGATTTGTCTTCTTGCAAAATGCATGAGTGTTGACTGAGTAGTTCTGTCTCAGATTGAACATGATGAGTTGTGCACGTACCAGAAATGATGATTCGCCACATCTGACTGCACATCTAATACCAACACTGGGCAAAAAAACTTCAGGATCTGGATGCATGAAATCCCTATTCAACGCTGGAAATGTACCATACTCTGGACGTAGACAAACCTGAGGCCCTGCAGCACATTTCTTTGATTTAAATAAAGAACTGTAATCATTCAGTCTACTAGCTTTAATGGTGTGGCAGCAGTATTGGTAAGTTTATTAACTATGTTAATTTGGTGGCTTTGTTGCAGGTTTTTCTTTCAGCGTCATGACTGTGATTGTTTCTCTGATGCAGCTCCATTTGTTTTACATGAAGGTGCAGATCCAGAGTCATCTCCTAAAGCAGGGCTCCACTGTCCTGGAAGTTTTAGGTTTTCTGCTCCAACACACCTGATTTAAATGGTTTAATTGCCTCCTCACTGGATCATCAAGTTCTCCAGAAGCACATCCACAAGTCAGTGGACAGGTGTTTTAAAGCAAGAACACATCTAAAGCATGCAGGAGAGCAGCCCCCTGAGGAACGGAAGTTCACACGTGTCCTAAAAAAAAACCCAGGGCAAGATAAACCTGCTTTTTATTTTAGGGCTGTATTTGAGGATTAAAGGTTCTCCTCGTCATTATGTTATGATATGATGAATGCTGACTCATGCAGTCACAGTAGAGGTTTGGACTAGAATTGGGTTTTTGATCCCAACTACAGCCGAACAGGTGCTTTTTTCTTCCAGAGCATGGTGCCTTTCAAAGGGGTAAACAGGGATTTCATGTGTCAAACACCATCACAACTCATGTAACACTACAGATGCTTTTGGATCACAGCAAATATTTCAAGGGTTTTGTAACTTTTTTTTTTTTTACAAGCACATCCTCTTTTTTGTGCACACAGTGAGGGAACGGTACACAACTGTAGTTCATAGTTGTTTCCAAGATTTTTGTTTTTCTGACCATAAAAAATGTACTCTGTGAAAGAAGGGAAACCTTAGATGACATAATTATGATTGGTTGATCTTTGGTAGAATGTTGGAAAAATAAACAATAGTCCATAATGTTAATGCCCTTCCACAATACTCCTGATATATGATTAAAACTGAGATTTTCTGATGCATTTGCATCTTTCCACCACATTCAAATGGTGCTCTTAAGGAGAAATACACTGTACAGGTGCTGGTCATAAAATTAGAATATCATGAAAAAGTAGATTGATTTCAGTAATTCCATTTAAAAAGTGAAACTTGTATATTATATTCATACATTACATACAAACTCATATATTTCAAATGTTTATTTCGTTTAATTTTGATGATTACAAATGACAACAAATGAAAATCTCAAATTCATCATATCAGAAAATTAGAATATTACTGAAGACCAATAAAAACAAAGGATTTATAGAAATGTTGGCCAACTGAAAAGTATGAACATGAAAAGTATGAGCATGTACTGTATTTAAGAAAAACCTGACCAAACCTTAGCAATAGTGTCTATCTGCAGACCAGAGGGAGAATCTCTACCAGTTAGGGTAAGGAGTTACAATACATGAACAATTTATGACCTAAAACAATGGATACAATTGTCTTGCTTTATCTCAATTCTGTCACCATATAACTTTGCTCATTTGCAAAAAATGTTAATAACTTAGTGAAAATTGTACACAGAATCAAGAGCTCTGGATATTCTTCTTCTGTATTTTCATATGTTGTTGTTCTGATCACCTACTGGCGTGGCATGGGTATTTCTACCCTTTTGTTTAAAATTCAGCTTTTTATCCAGTAGAAGATTATTTTATGAATGGAGAACAGAATTTTGAGAAAAACTTAAGTAGATTGGGCCTTAAACAAACACAGAGTCCACTCAGGTGTTGGTAAGAACTAATTTTCAGCCCAATATGGAGTTGAAAGAACAACAGTTTTTATGTACTTAGAACTATGAATGTTTCTGTGAACTTCTCCTGAACTGAAACTACTGGGAGCAATAAATTTGTTGTAATTCATGACGATCGATTTCTACATATTCATATTTTGTGGATATTTATATCTGTGGCTAACTCTTGTTGAGCACTTTATGTCCCAGTACATCATTCGATGTAACACCGCTCTGCCGGTGATGTCCGGCAGATAAACACCACCCGTAGGGATGGGAGTGTCAGGAAGGAAAAAGATTGCTCTGAGGCTCGCTTTGTCAACAATTGATTGATAAGACGTTTTGTTTCCATGACGCCAACCAGATTGCCCAACTCTCTTCCTCATTCAATCCCCGGTTCGCGGAGCAAAACTAATCCTAACTAAACTCCCAAGATTCCTCCCATCCCCCAGCCCACTCCTCTTTCTCTCACTCCCCTGCTTCCTCTGCTCTGTCATTCTTGAAGTGGCACTAATCCTCCCCCCTTCTCTCTTTTTCATCGCCCCTTTCCTCCCCTTCAAGTTTTTATGATCTGTCGCTACCAGACCAAAACTAATCTTCCGCCTCCCTCGATGTGTTCTTACCCTCCCTCACTCCTCTCTGGGTCTTCCTTCTTCGCTCTGACATCCTACTGTTATTCACCTTAGACCATAACTGTATTTACCTCTCTCGCTGCTCCCTCCTCACCCCGGCACATCTTTGCTTCTCTCTAAGTTATATTGACAGCCAAGCTTTTGAGAAAAAAAGGGCTCAGGTGAAAGCTGCTGGCTTGTGTGTGATGCTGCTACCCAAAACATCTAACACAAATTGACTTCATCTGACACTTTGTATCACAGAGCTGTGCTTGAAAGAAGATGTAGTGTGTAACGGTGTTCTTCCACCTTTCAAACAGGAGACAGTGGGAGTGCAGAGGGAACAAAACAGAGCTTAAGGTTTTGACTTATCTCCAGCCGAGCTGAATTCAGAAATCCTCGGACATCTTATTCATGAACTGATATGCATTCATGACTCCAGACAGTAATAGATTAATTTGCTTGCCATGAAAAAAGGCCCTGCAATTTTAGCAGGGAGTGTGGATGCAGAAAGAGCTTAGGTCCTTCGGCTCATTCTGTACAACTCTGTTACAAAATATCTGCCTTAGCAGCATAATTATCAGAGCTTTTTTCAGGTCCTCAGCCACCGACAGCATATGAAAAGACCCCAATTAAGCAATTATCTTTAAAGGTAGAGCCTAATTCAGTCATCTGAGCTCCAAAGAAGGATTGCCGGAGAAGACCGGGTTGCCTGACAGCTAATTCAGAAAGAGAGGCTAAAAGCATTAAGATTCAGATAAAAATGGAGAGGGCTTGTCATCTCACAACATTCTGAAAAATTATGATAACAGAGTCCGTATATCACAGTCTTGCCAGAAAAGATTAGTTTCTGTATGCATGCCGTGGACATTCACGATGCTAGATCGCATATGCCTTCTTTCCTCTGATTTTTATTTGAGCAGATTTTACTTAGAAAACTCAATTACCTTTGATACTCTGTAGTGGTTTGTGTCTCAATAGATGTCTTTTGTAGCTCCTTTGTTTAACTGTGGCTAAATGCTGCTGTCATTTCATTTGTCTTTTTTCAGCCTCGCTTATGCAGAAAGTCCCTGGCCTCTTGTTGTGATTATCCAATATATGGCTATATAAAGTAAAATAGAAATTTATTAGAAACACAAGGGAACATTTTGACACTCATTTTCCATTTTGAGATTAAATATGAGTTTGTTTTGTATTATTAGCTGGCTTATAGGCACATTGGATTAATATACACCCTGTCTTCCTAAGACGTGACATTAAGACACTAATAAAAAGGTGAAATTAATAACTTAAATATAAGCTGCATATGAGTGGTAACTGAAAAGAAAAGTGCTGACGTGGTGCTCAGGACAAGCTGCTGGCTTCCTGAGATTCATAACATTTAATAACTAGTATTTCATAATGTTCTGAAAGTAAATGGACTGTCTTATAATAGGAATGAATTGACTGTAATTGGATTTGAATCTGAATCTGAACTGGATTTATGATTTAGACTTGTTTTGTTTCTTTTGTGTATTGCCCTGATATGACTTTTCTTGTAAATTGGAGCCATGTAAACAATGAATTTAATTAAATTATACAGTACTGAAGGGAAATATTCTTGTATTTCTACTCTATTTTTAAGCACTTCAGCACAATTGTCCTTAACTGTTGTTTGTGACCTTTCCAGAGAATACAGTGTTTTTGCTACTGGTTGCTTAGTTATGTTCAGAGCTTTCTGTCTCTGCAGCTGTATCAATCTCAATTGTCTGCATTCAGCTGTTTGTCAATGTGTCTACACCACTGGGGCAAAGTGAAATTATAGAGGAGTTTACCATCGTCTCTCCTCTTGAGTTTATAAAGCAGCAGACAGTGACAGTTCAGGCTTTTTGTAACTTTCTGTTGTTGTACTCCTTTATATGTACTGTGTGTTCGAATGAGACCGAAAATTAATATTTTGCTTTTGCATGAAGAGCTAGAGCTGTGCTGAATGTCTTTTTTTTTTATTTCAGCAAGAGTACTCTGGCTCATTCTGACGATAATCAACACAATGATAGCCAGACATATTGTGATGCATTATTCATTCTGTCTGATTACCAACTACCATTTGACAACTATCGGACTCAAATGTGTTTGGATTACAAGTAGCGTTGAGTGCAATTGGGGAAATGGCTCATATATCATCTATCCATCATGCAAAGGAGCCTTTTGCAAAAGGAAGTAAACATTCAGTGAATGATGGTGGGTATAGTCCATAAACACTAAGCCCCAGTTTGACACAATGTCTATCCTGAGGGAAGATAAGAAGCCTCATGAGTGGCCAATACGACGCTCCATAATCCACAAAGATAAATTTGCTCAGCCAAGGCAATTCATATCATCCGAGTTGTGAGGGTCATTTAACAATTTCTATTGATTACTGTCATTTTGGAAGCGTGTTACCATCAAGGGGCCCAAATGGAGAGGCTACTTTGGACTCAACATGCTGATCAATAGCGCAGTCTCCAGATCCAGACAGAGTTTCACACATCAAGGCCATGTGGAAGTTCTCCCTATAACACTCCTCAAGCTGGATCAATAAGCCATGCATACGCACATGCACTCCATTTGCTCTCAGCCTCTCTCTTATCAACAGGTGCAGTTTAATGCGCCTCATTTGTATGAGTGAGTCAGTGAATCAGCCCAGATTGAATCACCTTGTTCTACATACAGAAAGCAGTCAGACGGTTCAACCACCTCCCAATAGAGCAAGAAATATACTAATGTTTAAAAGACCCCTAAAAGATATGCCAAGGATGGAAATCAAGATAAAGTGCTCAGTTGATTCTAAAATTGATTTATAACCTACCTCACACAAAGAGCTTTTGAAAATACATGAGCCTGTCCCAAAGTGCTTACGGCTGATTTCATTTTGGACCTGATTCCCTCTGAATAAAGGCTGAAGACACAATCCAAAAATATGTTTGGAAAGTATGTCCTTGGAGTGAGAGAGAGAAGAGGCCTTGAAATGCTTTGACGTGCCTTTACAGTGCAGCGTTAGAAGGACAGGAGGCTTGACCTCTGCTGCTCATATTGACAGACATTACTGATTTTTCTGCTTTAGCGCTAAGTGTGCTAACAATCCCAACAGAAAGCTTCTCGCTGCCAATCTCATTACACTTTTCAATAGTACAATTCATAGAACAAGTCTTACACAAACAGGTCATAAAGTCCAATAAGTTCAGTCTGCAGGGGTCAATCAATTCAACAAGCATCTTAAAATCAGTATCACCAGAGGTGCTTCTCAGACTGGATCAATGTCTGACCGGCCGACTCCATTAGAGAACCTTTTTAAGAGCAGTAGTGATTGGTTGGAGGTGGATGAGTTAGTGCTTAGGCTTGTAAGCTAAGGTTCCACTTAAATGTATGACATCATTTACAGTCTTGTGTGTTTATAATTATAAGATTTATAGCTGTCATCTAATACCATAAAGAATACCATATATATATATGAAATCTACCTATCTTACCTAACCAAAACAAGCCCAGCAAATAGGAAAAATTTTGCAGTGGCACAAAAAAGTGTTATGAGTCTTATAGCAGGATAGTAGCTTAAAGTAGTGTCATTGGCCTGTGACTGTTAGAGACTAGTTGGAGAAAAACTTTGAGACAAAAAAGGCAAATTTTCAGTTGTAGTCTCACCGAATTCTGCGTGTTTGCGACCAGCGAGACGTGCAGCCGCAATTTGCGCAGAATTTTTGAAAATCACAGCATACATTTTTGAGCACAACCTGCAAAACTGTATCTGTATCGTTGGTGTGGTTTTTAGTGAGGCTTACATGGACACTTTGTGGCTGTACTCACAGGTGTTTTCAGTCAGAGAAGAATTCCCATACAGGTGTTAAATTACACCTCGAGCTCTCCTCAGATGGGTTAGAGACTCCCTCAACAAAACTGAGGTGGGTTCAATACGCCTGAGCCAAAATTTGTCACAAATTTTTGTTAAAAATTTCAAGTGCCAACACTGGGAGCCTCACATGAGGAAAATATAGAACCGTTGCAAACATTATGAGACATTCAGGAGACTCCACCAACACGTTGCCAGCTTTTGGAGCGCAGTGAGATTCTAACTTTATGTATTTTCTCCGGTAAAAATGTTTTACAGTCATGTTATCGTTTCTAATGTCTAGATCGACCTTATTTTAATGTATTCAGTATCAAGGTAGCTCTTTGACAAGCATTAAAAACTGTGACCTCTATTTATATAAAAAGGAATAAGAAACAAATGATGACCATTTGACTTTTGAAGGGGTGTCCTGTTTCATAGTGGGACACTTCAACCACTGCTCTTAGTGACTTGAATTGAGAGGCCAAGGAGGCATTCAATCGAGGGGTAGGTGAAGAAGTAAAACTACAAAATGGGATTCAGTCTTTGTTTGGTGTTGCATAGATACTCAGCCTGTTCAAAGCAGGTTTGTAGCATTTTTATCCCACCTAACTGTTCTACAATCTGTAACTACCACATATCTACGTGTGGCACAATTTGACACAACATGACAGGACAGGCCACGCTAGATGCCTCTGATTTAGTTATGCTATTTGGAGTCTCTTAAGTGGTGTCATTTTGTCTCCGTTTGTTTCTGCAATGATAAAGAAAAGTTATCGTGTCGCCCATTCAAACACCAGTTTTTAATTCTGATCTTCTGCAGACCACCACAGACTTTTTTTGCCTTTTCTGCAGAGCAGCATAGCTCGGCTCATTCTTCCTGCTGTTAAATATCGTCATAAACTCTGTTGCAAACAGCAGCTTAGATCCTCCATAACCTCGTTTCTGACCCACATCCCCTGATGTAAGCAGCTCCTGGTAAGACTTGGTTGAAATTTATGGCGTGTATATTTCCCTAGCCGAGGGATCCTGGAGAGCGCCAACTGCTGTTAAAGGTTAACTGTTTACTGAAACATTCAACACTTACGATAATGTGCCAGTGTTGTGTTTATATTCTGTTTTGCTGCATTCACAGGGGCAGAATATAATTAATGTGGGTTTTAAATGCCAGATTACACACTGGAGGACATCAAGCCTTATTAAACCCACCAACTAATTAGATTTTAAAGGGATGGGTTTTTTTATATAAGTTAAGTTTGAGAATGTTAAAATAAGTGATGCCTCACAAGGACTGTAAGCTGTTCCAATTAAAATCTAATATGGGCTGAAGAGTCCAAAGAAACTTCACTTAGAAGTTTTGCAATTCAGAAATGATAAAGAGTTACCAGTTTTGTGTTTTGTTTTTCTTTTGTGGTTTATTTGTGGCTCAGCAGGTAGTCGCTTCAAGTCAAGCCAAATTTATTTATATAGCACTTTTCAGCAACAGGGCGATACAAAGTTAGGGGTAGGTAGGGAAGGGGCTCGTCCTGTGACTGGAAGGTTGCCGGTTCGAACCCCCTGCTCCATCAGTCTCAGCTGCTGTGTCCTTGGGTGGTGATGGTGGTGGTCAGAGGGTTCAGTGGCGCCCAGGGCAGTCGTGGCTACAGTGTAGCTTACTGCTATCAGCGTGGATGAATGACTGACTGTAGAGGGGTCCTTGGACTAGATAAAATGCTGTACAAGTGCAAGTCATTTATTTTATGCCCTCATTTAGTCTTGAAACACTAATTATCTCAAACTGGAATGTGGAAATAATACATTGATATCAAATTATTTATTTATTTCTTTTGGTGAGACAGTTCCATTTACATTGTTTTAAACACAGCACAGAGTTATACACAAATCAACAACTTGTTTCATGCTGTGTTACAAATATAATACAAGGTGATTAATAGAAAAGAAAGGTAAATGTAAAAAACAGAGTGAAACTGTGAACTTGGTGCAATTCTCTGTGACGAAGTAAATCAATTTTTAAAATTGCAGTTCTTTGTCCTTTTTAATGGCAGATTTTCAAAAATAGTTTGTTTTTTTAAGTGTTTGTATGAACAGCTGCAAACATTTTTTTTAAAAAGACATAATTTGCTAACAAGCTTTGAATTTTTTTTTTGTTATTTGTTTTGGTCTCATCTTTAAGCACAAATAAAGACAAAATATGACAAACAAAGTGTTTTTATAGTCAGTCATTCGCTTTTGGATCTGGAAAAACCCCAGCGGGATGTTTAATTTAAACGACACACATTTTGCTTTTTATTATTTCATTTCCCCTCCCAGTCTGGAACAAATCGCTCTCCGATGGTAACTAAATTAAACATTGTGTTAGACGTGTTAATCAAAGAATAGTTTATCAGACAGATTGTTATTTGGCAGAATATTAACTCCAGCATAACTTGCAACTGATTGCTTTTTGTGCACTTTGAAATATTGGCATTATGAATTATTTATGTTGTTCTTAAATTAATTTTTAGATCCTTTAATGGAACCATTTTGAGCTCGAAGTTTTATCAGCTGTTTTTTTTTTTTAAACATCTTCGTCTCTCTCACTTTGCATCACACTTTCGTTTTAGGAGGTTCCCCGCTGAGCCAACAGACACAAATATGCCATCTTGGCAAAACACGTTTCAGTTCCTCGCCTGACCTTTTTTCTTCTTTCTCTCTCCTTCTTTGTTGCTATATTGTCTTCCTTTTCAAAATCCTTCCTTATTCACATCTCGCTCATATCATCTCCTTTAAAGATGTACCTCTGTGTCCGGCTCAGCTTCGTCTCTTTGTGCATCGCCTCCATTTTTTTATTTTTTGTCTTTTTTGTTCAGCCTAAATTCTCTCCTCTTCCTGCTCTCTGCTCTCTTCTTTAGCTGAGCACATCTTCACACACCGTTGTCCTCCATCACCGCTTTCCATTTCACTTTAAATTATTCACATACCTGGCTAAATCTAATAACATTCTGAAGTTCTTTCGGAAGTTTTCGTTATTGAATGAAGGCACAATGTCAGTTCTTATTATAGGCCCTCAAGAGTGTCGCAGAACCAAGCTGTAATTTCATGTCAGGTTGTGCGCTTTGAATTCTATCTTGTAAAATCCCGTTTCAACATAGTTCTGTCTATATATATGTGAGTCAAAGCGCAGTGGTTTTATTGCTAGAGAAGCCTCAATGAGCTCCAGTATGTTCACAGAAGTCTGACCTGAAGCAGCAGATGGTTTGTCACGTAACACTGTGTGGAAAGTATAAAACAGGAAAAAAAGGTGCCACAGTTAAGCATTACAGAGTGAGTAATAAAATCAGAGCCACTTTTTTAGACTGTTTTTACTCCTTAAATCGGCTTGTAGCTGATTGGTTTAAACCGCATTTGTAAAGCTTAAAATTAAGCAAGATGGGGGATTTTTTTGTGTGTGATTGTGATTCAGTAAATCCTAAAAATAAATCAGGATGCCTCATAAGGACATTTAAATAAACACGTTCAGATAAACCGGTTTTCTGCATTTGCGCAGAAATAACACTAAAAGTCACCGTGTAAGGTTTCTGCAGGCTGCTGAGGCATGAGCAGCCAATTTTCCTACAGCTTCTTTTATGCTCTGGCCACAACAACTTTTAAATTAGACTGAAAATACTCCACCTGTCATTTAGTGAGTCGAGGCCCCAAATGCAGGCACAAAGGAGGCAGTGTTTAGGAACTCAGCAGTACTTTTATTAGTGCTGCGGCTGATTTTGATGGGTAATTAAAAAAGGAGGGACTCAGAGACGACAGCTCATCTGGGGTTTTGTTTGGGCGCAGCACGGAGCAGATCTGGACAGTCTTCTAACAGAAAACTCCAACTTGGTGTATCGAAAGAGAGGCTTTTGCAACTTTTCTTTAAGTATCACTGACAACACTACAGGTTTCACACACAGATGAAAAGAAATATCTCTTTTTAGCAGCCATGCAGAGTACATCCTGACATGTCAGCTCCATCCATAGGTCGCCTACGTTTTTATTCTCCCTTCTTCAATAACAAAACTGAAGCAGCACGAAACAGACTGAAAACCAGGGAGGATATGTGATTTGTCAGGTGTGCTGATTACTAACGGAGTGCAGGTGGTATGTGGAAAACTGGAAAGGACAATTGAGGACATTTATCAGCAATGGAACAAGTAAAAACCAATATGTCTAACAAACAAAAAAACAAAGCTTGTGATAATCAAAGCAAACTAAAGAAAGTATTTAACAATCAATCAGAAATTTTTACACTGGCTTCATGCGCAGAAGTGTGATTAATCACGTGGAGTTTGTTCCAAAACTGCAAAATCATTAACTTCAAACCTGATGTTAAAAAAATTAAGGTTTTTCTCTTTTTTTTTTACATTTCATCTGGATTCAGACACTACAATTGGAGTCTGCCATGAGACAGTTTTTTGTTGTTGTTTTATGCTTAATTAATGTTTCATTTGCTTCAGAAACTAAAAGTAAAACGCCCAGATTAAAGCCAGGTCGCGGTTTGCCTTAAAAGGCACCCGGCGAGTATCTGATAAAACATTAATAAGTGACGAGATGGGAGTTGGGCCGAGCTTTCAGAAATGTTGAGATTAGAAGTGTCTGTGGTTTTATTGCACACAGAAAGCCAACGTATTTGTCTGTGGTGTGGAGCTGTGCTGGGAAAAGTTTTATCCTTCCAGCATCCAGCGGTGGAGCGACTTTAAAATCACAACACAAAAGGGTCTGAAACAAAGACAAAAACCACGACACGGAAAAGGAAAATAACTGCTAATGTTCATTGATATGCAAACTGAACGATGGGCTTTGTGCTGCATCTCCTGAACGGCCACGTGGAGCTTTGAGCAAATTAGTTTAATCAAAGAGGTAAAGCATCAAAGACTTTTAGGGGATGTAAAAACACAAAACAACACAGCTATAAAAAACAAAAAAAAGATTTATTTAAAACAGCACTGACACTGACTTTTAGTCATACTTATGTAGTTGCATTTATTATCTGCAACATTTGGTGCAACTGATGCATATGTTATTTTAAAAGTTCATTTGTGGATAATATATGCTCAAATATGTGAACTGGAAAAAAACAATCTTTGTCTGTATTTCCCAGGAGGACATGCAGGATGTTGTGATTATATATATTTTTCTCTGTTTGTAAGTTATATTTAGATATAACATCTAAAAGATTCACTATTTTGTGCAAAACACAACCAAAAATGTTCTCACAGACTACACCTGCTAATCTGATTATTGTTGTTTTTCATATGAAACTGGAAGACATAAAATGTTGGTCTTATTTCAACAGCTGAAGGAATATCTTGGGGTTCTGGTCTTAGATAAACAATGTCTCTCGTGTGACATTTAATCAACAAAATAAATAAATATATAAATGAAAACAACAGCCTGATGCTTTATCGATATTGGAAAATAATTTCCTATTGGCTGCAGTTTCCATTGCTTATCATTTAGGAGGTTAATGATTTCATGTCACGGTGAAATAATCTCTGATCACCTTTAAAACTCTTCAGAAATCTATCGTCGTATTATTACTAGTAATAGTTTTATTAATAGTAGCATCATCCTGAAAGGTCATGAGTCTGTTAAACTGTAAACCCATTTCAGGTTATTATTCACCCTCAAGGCTCCGGTGGGAACCATTTTTCAGCTGATA
Organism: Kryptolebias marmoratus; assembly: GCF_001649575.2. Lineage (NCBI taxonomy): Eukaryota > Metazoa > Chordata > Actinopteri > Cyprinodontiformes > Rivulidae > Kryptolebias > Kryptolebias marmoratus. Next base: position 7,465,196 of record NC_051434.1, read on the forward strand.
TCTCTGCAGGCTGCAGCTTTTTTCACCTTAAGGTGTCAAACATCTTTTTTCACATGTGTGAGCCTCAGAAGGAGGCTCAGGCTGCTGACCATCGCAGCCTCTGATTACCTCTGGACCATTTGGCAAAAACTCCCTGAAATCTTCCCGTGATTCACCAAAACGCTCTTTTCTTCTATTACCTGCGACTTACAATGTGGAGTAGTTCCTACCCACGGTGTCAGACTGTCACTACAGGCTGTTTCCACCCAATGTTTGCACCACATTTGATCTTAAAGAAAAAAAAAAAAAAAAAAAAACAGCTCCACAACATATCAGACATCATATGGAGCGTTCCAGATGAGATTCAGACCAACTGATGATGCAGATTCAGTCTAAACGTAACTCCAAGGTGAACATTTGTTTACACTTTGAGTTTGTTGCGGTATTTATGCCAAAAAAAAAGCTGGTTCAGTTGAGGTAAACAGTCTCATTTGTGTTGTTGTGTTGCACTGCCCTCCACAGTCCAAACTGAGAATCTGTGGACTTTAAAATACATTTATAAAAATAAAATAAAAAAAACACTGAAATGGATCTAAAGCAGAAGGCAAATCTATTGACCTGAAGACAGGAATATTTTAAGACTTTCATTTTTTTTTTTTTTTAAACAGGATGTCTGTGCAGATTTCCCCTAAAAGTTATTCAGAAATGATGGTTCAAGCAAATTACAATCTGAGCTTTTAAGAAAAGCTAAAGAAATGAACGCTGAAAGACTAATGTTTGCTAAAACTGGGTTTTGACAGCTAAAAGCTGCAAAAGGCTAGCTTAAAAATAAGGTAAAAGTAGCAAAAGGCTAGCTTAAAAATAGTAAAATGGTAGAAGCTGAAATGCTAACTCAAAGCAGAAAAGGGTAAGCTAAGAGTAGCAGAACATTAGATTTAAAAGAATAAAAGTAGCATTAGAAAACACTGAAGCAGGTTTCTAAGAGATTTATATGGGGAAAAGATTTGAAAATAAGGTTAAATGTTTTGAAAGGATTAAAAGTTACCAAAAAAGCTAAGAACAATCAGGCTTTGGTGTGTTTTAGCTGTTAAAAGGGTTAAAGTTGAGATGAGGTTAGAGCTCAATGTGCAGGTAGATCAGTCAGTTTGCTCATTTATGTTCAAAACATTTCAGTACAAGCTGGTTTTAATGTTATAATGTGGAACTTGTTAAGAAAAGTTTGAGAATTAACTAAAAACAAATGTCAACCCACCCTGAGAATCGCCTCCTCTTCCTCCCAGTTCAGTGCATTTTTCACCCCACGGTGTTTACAGCTCGTTTTATTTAACCTGCAAGCTGAACCGCTCTCATCCACTAAATATCTAAATCTCTGAACTAAAACTTACACAATTACTAAACCTGAGCAGACATTAAAAAGATAACTTTAAATATTATTATTATTATTATTCAGAGTAAAACGTCAGACGAGTCTCTGTGCGCACTAAAGTAATAACTTGCGAGCATACTTGAAAACACTGTAGGAAATTTAAAAAACTAAAAAAGGTTTAAATTAGTCTTCTGAAATCAGAGAGGGATTGAGTTTTCTTAAATACAGACTACTTTTTTTGGAAGAGGGAGATCATTTCCATTTTGATGCAGTTCAAATATGCTATAAAAACATTTATTGCAACAGTAAATTCTAACTGTTCTACTAAATTTAAGAAGGTCTTCAAAAAGTTATATGGGAAAGAAAAAATACATGATCATTCTCACCCCCAAAGCAGCTAAATTTTATATAAGAAAAAATAAAACTAGTACTATCAGACCCGAGCTTTAACAGTCTCTAGATTTCAATTACTGTTGGGGGAAAATGGTGAAGAAAAATAAATAAATCACACTTTGTTTTAAAAGTGTACATTTATTTAAGTAAGGGCAACATCTTATAAATATCAAGCAGCTCATTTCTGCATTCAGACCAATTGAGGAGATTCTTTTAAGCGGGTCAGAAACCGGTTTCAGAAAACAGACTGATGCAGATTTTCATGAACATGACAACATTGTTAAATGCCAATTTTACTGTCATTTAAACCAAGCAGCAACATGTCACTTAAAAACAGATCAGAGTTAGAGTCAAACTAAATTCACAATCCTAGGATTTTCTTTTTTTCTCTCGTTTTTTTGTTTGGCTTGATGCGTTTACAGAAATATGGAAATGTGTGCTCCTTACATCTTGCATCGTTAAGCAGACGGGATATCCAAGCAGCAGGTTGGACAGGTGAGTCGTCAAAAAAGGCTTGAAGGATTCTGGCAGGTTGTGTGTCAACGTGAGCAGAAGTCCTTTCGTCGGGAGAAGGGTAAGCTTTTCTTCTTTCAACACACAATTCCGCAACCATTGTTCATAAACGTTACAGTCTCGTCTCCAGGTCCAGCGTGATCAGCCCGAGGATCCCAGCACACAAGAGCGGGATGTTTGTCGTCAGTAGATCTGTGGCGCACGAGGACTGATCTTCGCAGGATCCCAAGAGCATCCTCTACGGTTTAGGGTTGGGCAGAGGACGCCGGAATAGCAAAATGTGTGGCTCTGAAGGAGAAAAAGGTACAGTACGCATAAAAGAATGAATGTTAAACTACTAAGTTTAATACAATATGATCTAATGACATACCCTATACAGTCATACAAACAAATTAGAAACACAAAAAGACATGGGGGGGATGTAAAATATTATAATTTGGTGAAGGATGGGGGAGAATAAAGTTAGATTCGGTGATCCAGTCACAAACAAGCCCAACTATTTGTTTCTGGATAAAAAATGTTTTTGTATTCAACACATCAGGATAACTAGGTTTTCAATATAAAAGCCTTTTTTTATTATTAGTGATTGACTACAGCAACCTGCTCTGTAAACCTAACCTGTTCTGTAAGTTTTACACTGCATCAAAATTTAAATTTCTGCAGATTCATCTGAAACCCTTTCCAAACTAGCCTGACTGGTTTGTGTTGTTCTTGTGGATTTTCTTAATTCGGCGTAGATGACGTTCATTCAAGTGGAAGTGCCATTAGTTTGCACCAACTTGCAAGAAAATCTGAAAACATTCCTCTCGGCAGAACAAGAATTCCTCAAGAAAACTCAACACATTAGCACGTAACTGTAAATGGTCACATTCTTTCTGCTCCAACTATAATTAGTCTTAAACTATACGCCTACACAGAAGGCACTTATGGTCCTAGCTTTGCTTTCGGGATGAATATCGAACCTCATGTCAGTTTAAGATTTTATTTGTTATGGAGCATCAATGAGTGGGCAGTTAGATCCCAGATTACCCTGCCTTTTTCATGTGCACAACTTGCAGAACTGCAAGCCTTGGCCGTGCACATCTTTTTATACCAAACATGGCAGATGGGGTACACCTCTGAAATGAAGACATTTGGGCCTCCCCTTTCAATTAATAATTATCAGAATGGTTTTTAGAGCTGGACATTTGCCTCAGATGCTTTGTCAGGGGAGAGCTCTTGTGCAGGTGTTAAACTGCAGCTCTTGAGACAGGTTGGCAATAAATGACTTTGAGACAGTTTCCTGAAAAAAAGTAGCAGAAATCTTTGGAATATGTTAAACTCCTGAGGCAGAGCTGCAGGTCTCTACAACTCACAAGGAAGATGTGAACTCTGCAAAAAGTCCTCATGGATGTAGTTCACCAACTAGTCACAGCCCAGTAAAATGTCACCTTTAGCTGGCAGAATAAATCAGTGTGGAAATAAGTTCTGTGTACATTCTTAGTCTTCATTTGGCATGTCTGAAGTCAAGCATTGCCTGAAAATTTTTATACTTTATTCCAAAACAAGAATAAGAAGCCAGTTTATGCTTCTTATGCTTGATTTGGATTTTTTTTTAAATTATTATATCACAAAAACAAAGTGTAAATGTTATGGATTTTAAAATTTAGCTGGTTTGTCATTTAGGTGAATAAATAAGTATCCAGCCACAGAAAATAACAGGTTTTCAGCACTGCTTCTTTCCCCTTAGTTCTTTTATACAAGTAGTGGATGACCTTACATTCGGGTTAATATTAATAGTATTATACCTGGCTGATGGATCATGTAATGCACCCATCCTTGACTTTGCTGCACTCCGAGGTTCCTCCACTCAGTCTCCGACATCAAATGGGTCTTGGGTACACGCTTAGCAATGTCTTTAGGTAACATTACATGTCTTCAAATGAAAACAGAGCATATTAAAAAGTAAAAATGATGTTATTCACAGTGACACAAGGTTGACATTTTTGTTTACTGCCCCGCGTCGGTGACACGAAAGCTAGCATACTAACGACAAAGTTAAAATATTTTTAAATAATTACCCACCTGTACTCGTATTTGTCATCGTCATATTTATCAGAGTAGTAGATCTGTTTGTGAGACATGGCGGAAACCTGACAAAGAAGTTTCACTTATTAGTTAACGTTCAAAATGTGAGACCAGGCAGATGAGCTCATGATAGCAGGAAGTTTTAGCGAGCTTGGCTAGTTAGCCGACAAGTAGTTTATGTAAGATGTCTGCTTAAACACAAAAATATAGACTGCTATTACGTGGCACAGTTAACGAAAGTTTAATAATTACCTTTTAAAAGTGTCCAGATGATCTGGGTTGGCAAATTTTAACTTTTAGAAATGCTCACGTCAAATAGCAGCGAGATGTTTGCTGCTCCTTTGTTTCCCCCTCGAATGTTCTCCAGCCCGCTTTTCATCGTTCAAAAAGAATTGGCCTCTTCCGATTGGTCGAGCTGCTGAAGAAACTTGTTTCTTATTGGTTAGAGCTACCTATGATTGGAAATGACGTCAGCAATGTATGTCTTTCTCATTGGTCATTGTAGTGAAAGATCTAGTGTTTGATTGGATGTTGGAAATGAGGCGTTCACGTGTCTCTATTTATGTCGATGGTTTGTAGTCACTCGTTTAGGTTATTTTTCACTTTTTGAGATATTTTGCTTTCTATCATTTCTCAGAAGAAAACATGGAATTATTTTTTGCATTTACCTGCCAGTTGTTTTCTTCAACTAATATACAAATCATTTACCACATAAAATAAGGGGTTTATTGCTAAATGTCTATACTATTTTCCTAATACAGATTAGATACATGAAGTGCTGACTGATTTGCTGATAAGTTATGTTAATAAATAACCATTTTCACCTATTTTATCAAATTATTTCAAGACAGTTTGACTTATATCATGTTTTTATGCAACACTACTTAAATGTAACAATTTAAAATATTGTAAATTTTCTGTAAAATGTAAAAGTTTGGACTATTAGTTAGACCTACATGTAAAGTGATATTTCTTTGAGCTTATATTAGATGAATTTTTACAAACCAAACGAGCAAATAATTTAGAAAATTGTTAGCCAGTTAAATAATTGGAATAATAAATAATGATGACCTTATAACAAGTATTTGACTTCCTTTATGAATTACAACAATTAATATTTTTGTTAAACATAATGATACAGTGGTGAATTTCAAGCATCACAGCAGGAGGGCATGTTTTTCCAGTAAGTTGCCTACTTTTACCGTTAATGCTTTACAGTAATAAGCCTATTATTGGCTGATTTGTAGTCATACTTTTGGTAATTAAGTTTCAAAACTGATTGGCTCTGGGCAGTCAGATGAGGTTAAATAAGACTGTGTCACAATTTCTGTTTGGATTAACGAGAACACTGGAAGGAATATCAGAAATACCCAAGAAACAGCCCATACCGGGCAGTTTTAATGCAACTAAGTAAACACATACAAATTTACTATAGTTTGTGATTGTCACCTAATGAATATCAATTTTAATACAAGAGCTGAATTCATAACATCGCCTGCAAAGAAACATAATAGCTAAAGGGTGGGCCTTTAGCTATTTGAACATCCATCCATTTTCTTTACCTGCTTCTCCTTTCCAGGATGCAGGGAGCTGGTGTCTATCTCCAGCCATCAGTGTGTAAGAGATGGGGGACACCCTGGACAGGTCGCAAGTCCATCACAGGGACACATAGAGACAAACAACCATTTACACTCTTACCAAGGGTGGAAATTAGCACCCACAACCGGCCAAATGCGGGTAAATATTTGAAGTGGTGGGTGAATTTGATCAACACACACGCCACTATGGCTGGTTGGCAATTTGAACAGAAAAGGTGTTATTTGTCCTCCTGACATATAGGGGGCAGCAATGTGCTCGAGTTGCTGCTGTTACCTCGAGCCCCGTTCCCCCATCAGATACGGTTCCCCAATGACTTATATGGATAGACATGACATCACGTGACTTTGGATGAGCTCAAAACGCCGCCATCTTACGATAGTAATACAGCTCCGCTTTTGCGCTTATCTATACAGGAATGCCTTCTTTTTATGCTGCATTTTTCTGCACAAATCTTCACGGAAAATGTCCGGACGGCATTACATTTAATCGGTAAGTGTTTTTCTTTTAATAA